>NW_026014712.1:0-34791 GCF_020379485.1 Brassica napus | reverse complement strand
GGAGAATTGCCAAGTGTGACTCAAAACTTGGAGTCAAACCCAAACAAACCCCAACTTGGGTCAAAGGCAAAAGTAACCTAAAAGGCTATTGAAATTACAACTATCCCCTTGTGACCAAACAAAAAAACGGAATTTTTTTTACGTTTCTACCCCTCGCAAGTCGTCTGTTTAGACGACTTGAAAATAAGTCGTCCAGACGACTTAACTGAAAGTCGTCTGGACAGTTAGTCTTAAACATAATTTAAAATTTTTGTAAAAAATATTTTGATAAGTGAAAAATGGGAATTATGTAATTAACATATGTCTTAGGAGGTATAAATTAAGATATAACAAATTTCAATTGTTTTCAGCATAGATGAGTGAAAGTAGTGAGTCATGATATTCTTTAGTTTATGTTTCATCAACATATGTTGTAGTATTGTATGTGTTCTTAGGGTTAGATTTTGGAAAGCATTAAAACCGTTTTTGAAAATTTTTAAAATTACTTATGCGTGTTCATTTCTGTGTATAGTAAACACTATTTAAGTATAATTTGATTTTATAACGTGGTTAGTTAGTTAATCTAGTCATTTTAGTTTAGGGGTTCATTTTAGGGTCTAGGACGACTTAATATTTTGTCGTCTGAAAACAGACGACTAAATATTAAGTCGTCTGTTGTACATTATCAGCCAGAATAAGTCGTCTAAACCGGACCAAACCTTAAAGTTTACCAATGTACTTTTAAAGCTAACCGGATTATTTACCCAATATATAAGGTGATTTTTTTTTTTTTGTTTCATTTTTCGCGAAATTCAGAAACCCTAACAGTTCTCTCTCAAAGGCGATTTCGAATTCCCACGATTTCCGAACAAACCATCGTTCTCAACGTCGGCTATCTATCTCACTTCATTCTCACCGTTGTCGCCGCAGCTTCTTCTAACCCTAGCGCCGCCGATTCCTCTAAACCCTAGCGCCGCCGATTCCTCTAAACCCTAGCGCCGCCGCTTCCACTATTTCCGAACAAACCGTCGCCCTCGCCACCGTGGTCACCAACGTTCTCACCGCCGCTTCCTCTAAACACTAGCGCCGCCGCTTCTTCTAAACCCTAGCGCCGCCGCTTCTTCTCTGTAAACCTTAGCGCCGTTTCTCTGTAAACCCTAACGCCGCTAAGTCATCAATCTCGAGGAAAAGATGAACATAAAACGTTGTCTCTATCAATTTACTCATTCTCACCGTTTCACGTTTATTTTTTCAGATCTATAACCGCAATGACGAGTACTCCAACTCCTTCTGCGACTAATCAGGTCCGCTTTGTACTGGAAGACTTGTAAGTAATTTAAGTCGTCTGGAAAGTCTTCCAACTGGACGACTTAGTAGATGACTTAAATATAAGTCGTCCATTTGGAAGACTTTCCAGACGACTTAATTATAAGTCGTCTGGACTTATATTGTTGTCTTTGATTATTTTGCAGACAAAAAGGATGGATATTCCAGAACTCCCCCGTAGGTTATACACATCAGGGGAAGAGCCAGAAGCCCACAATAGCATTTCGTATCATACGGATAACAGCAAGTTGCATACTGCTCTTAGGGAAGCTCTTACTGATGACGAATTTGAAGAGCTCAAGGAGTCGAGTTTGGGAGTTTTCATCAAGTTCAAGGAGCAGGGATTTGGTTGGGCTTCAAGGCTGGTTCACTACATGCTCAGTTTCAAGCTGGACATTAAGAAGAAGTATGAGATGTGGTCTCTCGTTGGTCCAGAACCTTTGAGGTTTTCACTGTTAGAGTTTGAAAACCTCACTGGTCTAAACTGCGAGTACATCGAGGACCTTGAGACACCAAAATGTGACGTTACCCAAGAGATGGTTTCTTTCTGGGGGATGCTGGGAGTTCATCTGGAAGCTGGGCCAACTACTGATCAGATAATAGCAGCACTGAAGAGATGCGGGGATTGGTCCAGGGAAGATCGCAAGCGGCTCGCGTACCTCTCCATCTTCACTGGATTCATTGAAGGGAGAAAGTTTTCAACCGCTACACGATCTACTCTGGCAAGGCTAGTGATGGATTTAGAACGGTTTGAGAATTATCCATGGGGGAGAGTCGCGTTTAAGGTGCTGATGGACTCTTTGTGGAACAAAGAAATTACTGGCTGTTACACCGTGGATGGGTTTATACAAGTTCTTCAGGTCTGGGCGTACACAGCTATGCCGGAATTGGGTGCTAGTATTGGTGGTCCCAGAGCAGACAGTCCGTCTCCACCGATACTGGCTTACGAGGGCAGCAGAGGCCGCAGATCAATGAAAGCTGCTATCTTGAGTCAGGTATTTACTTCAATCCAAAAGACTGCGCAGACGACTTATAATAAGTCGTCTGGAAGGTCGTCCAGCTGGACGACTTATCGGACGACTTAATTAAGTCGTCTGGAAAGTCTTCCCAGCTGGACGACTTATCGGACGACTTAATTAAGTCGTCTGGAAAGTCTTCCCAGCTGGACGACTTATCGGACGACTTAATTAAGTCGTCTGGAAAGTCTTCCAGCTGGACGACTTATTAGACGACTTATTATAAGTCGTCTGTTTGTAGACGACTTATAATTAAGTCGTCTATTTAGTATTTTTTTTCAAATATCTAACTCGATTCTTCTATTTACTGCAGACCCGCGTGATCAACTTTGTTGAGAAGGACATTAGTGAAATGTGGCCAAAATGGGACTCTGAGGTTGAGGACCTGCCCGCGGAGAACATCATTAAAGTCATGTATGAGCGGAGACCGTGGAAGTGGACCATGGATTGCTGGGAAGTCACTGGTACTAAGGTCTATACAAAACCTAAGGTTGTGACTCCATCGAAGAAAGCCAAAGAGATGGTTGTGTTGGAGGAGGAGGAGGAGGAGGAGGAAGACAATCCAAGACCTCGGAAGAAAGCTCGTAAAGAGGCTCCTAAAGTGGCTAGTGAAGAGGCTAGAGAAGAGGCTAGAGGGGTGACCAGAGAGGATTTGGAAATTATGTTCAAGGGCGTAGCTGACTGCATGAAAGAAGGGTTTAAGAAGTGCATCAGGGAGTTTAGGAAGTTGTCCGATAGATTGGAAGCTGTGGAGAAGAAGGTTGGTGTCACCAATCAGGCTACCCCTCCACCTCTAACCAATCAGGCTACCCCTCAAGATAAACAGCCTACCCCTCTTGCCAAAGAAACCGGGGGTAGTAACAAACAGGCTACCCCTCATGCCAATGAAACCGTGGTTAGTAACCAGCCTCCTCCTCATCAAACCAAACAGCAGCCTCCTCCTCCTCAAAAGAAACAGCCTCCTCCTCCTCCTCAAAAGAAACAGCCTCCTCCTCAAAAGAAACAGCCTCCTCAAATCAAAGAGGTTAGTATCAAATCCAGGGTTAACTAGTTGTCCAGACGACTGTAAAAGTTGTCTGGACGACTAGTTGACCCTGGACGACTTAAACGTAAGTTGTCTGGACGACTAGTTGACCACGGAAGACTTAATTTTAAGTCGTCCAGGGTCAACTAGTCGTCCAGACGATTTATATTTAAGTCGTCCAGGGTCAACTAGTCGTCCAGACAACTTTTATTTAAGTCGTCCAGGGTTAACTTGTGTGCAACTTTTATTGCAGAGATGGTTGCCGGAGGATACAGCAACCGAGGCGAACTCGGTATATAAGATCTTGCCGGAGGATAAAGCAGATGGTGTCACCTCCAAAGAGATTGTTGCTGTCACTTCCACCGATCACCAACCGAGCCTCGCTTCCACCGATCAACAACCGAGCCTCGCTTCCACCGATCAACAACCGAGCCTCGCTTCCACCGAGCCAAGCGATCCAGTTTCAGAACCGAGCCTGGTTGTATTGGACAAGCGTGCAAAGAGTAAACGAGCGAAGAAACCTGCTCCCACTGTGAGATCTCCTTATACGGCAGAGAAAAAAAAAGATAAAGTGGCAGCCTATAATCCATTTCCGCCAGTAAACAAAGATAAGTTGAAGGAACTCGCTGATTGGTTGAAAACTGATCCGTAAGTGATTGCTTTACCCATAATAGCTTGATTTAGTCGTCCAAAACTGATTGCTTTTTTGTTTGCAGTCATTATTCAACTAAGACCGAGGACAAACCACGTACATCACCAACAAGGTGGTACCACTTCCTCCGGACAGCCAGAGAATGGCTGGAAGACTGCGTAAGTCTTCTGCACACGATTTAAGTCGTCTACAAAGTCGTCCAAGTAGACTACTTTCCAGACGACTTAAAGATAAATCGACCACGTAGACGACTTATATTTAAGTCGTCTGGTAACTTCTAACTTGTTATATTTAATATGCAGCATATAGATGCTTGGATTAATGTGCTAAGGCAGAGGTATCAGGAGAACCCACAAGCTTTCAGGAGCGAGCGAATGTGCTTCCTGGATCACAACTTTTCCCAGTCTTGGAGAGAGCAGTATCAGCTCTTCAAAACATCGGAACCTGATCACAAAGGTTTAGGAAGAGTTCTACCTGGTGGGGCGTCGAATTTTTATGACGGATCAATACCTTCATTTTGCCAATCAAACAAGAAGTGGGGGGAGGACATTGATGATATCTATGCGCCAGTGAACTTGAACGACAAGCATTGGGTTGCTATTTGGATATCGATCCCTAAGAGGCACATAGTCGTCTGGGACAGCATACCTTCATCTAGTGTACCAGACGCATGGGATGCGATAATGGAGCCTTTTCTCCAGATGGTCCCTTATCTGCTTGTTGAGTGCGCAGCCACCGACGAAATACGGGTCAAATACGGGTTGGAGCCATACACATATGAGAGACCGCTGAAAGGTGTACCCACGGCCAACAATGGTGATTGTGGCGTGTACGCTGTAAAGTACATTGAATGTCATGCTCTTGGGGTCTCCTTTGACCCTAAAGACTTTGCTAGGTGCAACGCGAAGAAAATGAGGGATAATATGGCGGTGGATATATGGAAGGAGCTTGTTGATCAGCATCTGAAAGAAAATGTGGATGGTGATAAGTTCGTGGGCATGTATGATTAGATTTGTGTTTGTATTTGAACTTGTCTTTGTATTTGAACATGATTTTTTAACGAGCGAAGTATTTGTATTTCAGCTTGTCTTTGTATAGATTTGTAAATATATAAGTTGTCTGGAAGAAATAAGTCGTCTGGAAGGTTTTCCAACTGACGACTTACAAATAAGTCGTCTAGAAGGTTTGGACGACTTATTATAAGTCGTCTGGAAGGTTTTCCAACTGGACGACTTACAAATAAGTCGTCTAGAAGGTTTGGACGACTTATTATAAGTCGTCTGGAAGGTTTTCCAACTGGACGACTTACACTGGACTTCTAAATAAAATACACTGGACGACTTACACTGGACTTCTAAAATACACTGGACGACTTAGTAGAAGGTAGTCTAAAAATAAAATACAATTGAAGGGATAGTAGAAGGTAGTCTAAAAATAAAATACACTTGAAGGGATAGTAGAAGGTAGTCTAAAAATAAAATACACTTGAAGGGATAGTAGAAGGTCGTCTAAAAATAAAATACACTGGACGACTTAGTAGAAGGTCGTCTAAAAATAAAATACACTGGACGACTAAAAATTTAGTCGTCTGGACGGGTAATCAAGACTGGACGACTTAAATTTAGGTCGTCTGGACAACTAGTCAACTGGTTGTGTACATTGTGGTTTCGTATGGCCAGTTTCCTTGCAGTTTGAGCATCTCCGTGCCCTGTGTTTCTTCCTGGGTTTGTGTCCTCTCATCCTAGATAGCTCCAACCAAGATTGCCATCTTGATTTCTTCGGTCTCCCCCGACCACGCTTTAGTTCTGGAGGAAAGCATTCTCGTTCCTCAATATGTTGTGACACGATAGGATATATATTCTCTGAGTATCCTGCATACAGATAATTCTTTGAGTACAGTGGACATACAAGTGTGGAGATATGCAAACCAGCATGTATTCCAGCAGCTATAGCATGAGAGCAAGGTATTTTCTCCACTCCATAGACACCACAATCACACTTTGCATGTTCCAAATCAACCACACAGTCCATTTTGCCACCTTTGACAAAGAAATGCCATCCATCAATTGGTTCGACCGTCATCGTACCCGCTATCTCTTCTCGAACAGCAAGCAAGTATTCAACACCCCCGCTATGTTCAGTTGTGAGACTCAAAGCATCTTGTCTCCTTTTCCAATACCATTTTCCTAACTTCTGCCTTATGAACTCCAGCAGGAACGTAATCGGAAATCCTCTTGCTCGCTTCAGTGCGGAATTAATAGATTCAGCAATGTTGCTTGTTTTTATGTTGAACCTGTTCCCCTTACAATAAACCCTTGACCATAGCCTGACGTCGGCTTTCTCCAAATACGTTGCAAGTTCCGGGTTTGCACTCCGTATCTCAGCCATGTACCGGTCAAAATCGTAAACCGTGTGAGCATAAGCAGCCCCTTTCACCAAGTACATGAGATGTTTCCCTTTAAACTTTTTGACAATGTTATCTTGAAGGTGATAATAACATATTCCTCGGGTTGCCCAAGGAAACACCTTATCACACGCACTTTTAATGGCCTTGTGCCGGTCGGAGACTATCACCAGAGGCTTGTCATGAGATATACAACTAGCCAATTTTGTGAAAAACCATTCCCAAGAAGGTATATCTTCCTCATCCACGATCCCAAAAGCCAATGGGAATATCTGAAAATTGCCATCTTGTGCGGCTGCAACTAACATAGTTCCTCCATACTTTCCACTTAGGTGAGTTCCATCCACCACAATGACCCTTCTCTGATACTTAAAACCTTTGATAGAAGCTCCAAAAGAGAGAAATAGATACTTAAATCTTTTCATAGAATCAAGTTCTATCGCCGTGATAGAATCAGGATTTGCAATGGAGATTTGCTCGAGATATGATGCCAGACGCGAATACCCTTCTTCTGCTGATCCTCTCACCAATCTTTGTGCATATAACAGTGCTCTGTATGAAGTGGTGTAATCAAGCGCCATGCCAAACATGTTCCTCATTGCATCAGTGATATGCTGCGGAGTTATCCCATCAATGATTCCAACACGATCAATGAAAAGACTACCTACATACTTCGGAGTACAGTGTCTCCGCTGAGCGATTCGGTCTCCCGCTGAGCATAAATGTTTTTCCACATACTTTGTTACCCAAAACGTGTTTGTCCCATGTTTGACACTCGCTCTGACCTTCCATCCACAATAGCTAACCCGACATGTTGCCACAACGAGAGTTTTCGTTGATTTGTATAATCTGAAAGAAAACTTACCCCTCACTGCTGCCAACCGCAGCTCTGAAAGCAGTGCACCCTTGCTAACAAAACTCTGGTTGACATAGATACTGGTACCATTCGATTTTCCTCCTTCAATAGCATTTGTCTTAGCATATGTCTTTTGGATTTCTTCAAAACAAATATTATCATCATCTTCCTCGTCCTCATCTGGAACCTTTCCATAAAGACTGTAATCCCCACCATTCTGATCCGTTTCACCAACAATAGAATTATCAGCATCCTCCTCCCCATTTTCCTCCTCCCCATCTTGATTTTCATCTTCAACAAACTCATTATCACCAACATCTTCAAAACATTCATCAGCTTCATCATCATCACCAACATCTTCTTCCCATTCACCAGCTTCATCATCATCACCAACATCTTCTTCCCATTCACCAGCTTCATCATTATCACCAACATCTTTTTCCCATTCACCAGCTTCATCAATATCCCTTTTCTCTGAAACCGTTTCGACCTTGCTGCGGCTTGATACACAAAGACATACTCTATGGGTTTTGAGTATCTCCAGCAAGTTTCGAACTTGTCTATCACTTGTAACATGAATGGGAAGACTGCCTGGAGCCATCATCATTTCTGCTGGTAATGAGTAGCTAATCTCCACACTCACTGTTCTCATGTCCAGGTTATAATCTTCTTGAGCCATTGCAACAAGTTCAGCATGTGTTGAATCTTCATTCAATAAAAACAATCTTGCTCCTTTGAGATCATCAACCACAAAATCCCAACGGAAATCTCTCAACAACCATTCTCCATACACTGCATGTAACTGAAAAATCATCTGCAAATATTCAAAATAAAACACATTAGTAAACATAGAGAAAATGAAGAAGTTCAATAAACATTGCCGCAGACGACTTAGCATTAAGTCGTCCAGAAGACTTAAAGGTAAGTCGTCTAAAGAGGTCACTTTTGCAATTGAAAATTAAAAGGGACGACTTAATTCTAAGTCGTCCGGCTTTGTTTGTTAAAAAAAAAACTTCAGACGACTTATATATAAGTCGTCTACGAGAAACGGGCTAGTTTTGCATTTGACCGAATCGTGTCAGATCTTTGACTATTTCTGGACGACTTATAATTCAGTCGTCTCTGGGAAAGTTAAAATTTCAATATTTTATGAAAACTTGACGACTTACGTGTAAGTCGTCCTAGGTTAGTTTTGTAATTGAAAAATAAAACTTGAAATTTAACTTTCTCCAGACGACTTAGATGAAAGTCGTCCAGCTAAACGACTTAATTTAAGGTCGTCCGGGATAAGCAAGGTTTGACCAGAAAATTGGGAAAAATTCTGGACGACTTTGCTTTCCCCGGACGACTTTAAATTAAGTCTTCTGGAGGGACGACTTTATATTAAGTCGTCTGGTTAAAGTTAAATTATGAAGTTTTATTTTTCAATTACAAAACTAACCTAGGACGACTTACACGTAAGTCGTCAAGTTTTCATAAAATATTGAAATTTTAACTTTCCCAGAGACGACTGAATTATAAGTCGTCCAGAAATAGTCAAAGATCTGACACGATTCGGTCAAATGCAAAACTAGCCCGTTTCTCGTAGACGACGTATATATAAGTCGTCTGGAGTGTTTTTTTTTAACAAACAAAGCTGGACGACTTAATTTAAGTCGTCCGTTTGACCAGAAGACTCATCAGTAAGTCTTCTACATACAGATGACTTACTAGTAAGTCTTCTACGCGAACAGATCTTGAAAAAAATTCAAATTCGTACCTTAAACTAGGTGAGATGACTTCGTTTGCACACAGGGTCTTCTCCAACCACCCAGAACCTCAAACGAAAGCAACCGTAAGTCAAAACGAAAGAAATATGGCTCTGTCAACCATAGCCCATATTTTGAATCAAAAGCTTGAGTTTTTTGGATGAATATAGAGAGAAAGTGAAAGAAATGTTGTTTTTAGTTCATAACAATTGAAACAGAAAGAGTGTAAAGAGATTTACGTGCATTAAAAGGCATTAAAAGCTCCAAACAGTTCGTACAAGGTTGTTGCCACTATTCATTGCAGTGGCAATATTGTAAATACTTGAAGAAGATGAGGTTGAGACAGTAAAGAAGCCATTTTCGAAAAAAAAAAAAATGTTAATGGCATTTTCGTAGATAAAATGCAGGTGTGGGGTTAAAATCTCAAAAAAAAAAGGAGTCAAAAGAAAAGGTTAGTTTTCTGTTTGACTCCAAGTTTTGAGTCACTTTTGCAAAAAGCCCTTTTTATAATTTAAAGTCATTTTAAAAAAATCAAAATATAACATATAAGAAAAAATCTAATTTTTTTATTATATGGTTAATGTGATTGTTTATTTTTTTTAATAATATAAAATTAAACAAAATGAAGAAGGATGCAAAAATTGTTATCAAATCTTTATTATTTATAATCATTAATTGTCATATATATGTAAATCATATTAGGTAATTTCGTAGCTTTTATTTAGGAAAAGAATACACACTTCTTATATTTTAGGTTAATATAATGTTCTCTAGTGTACATTAAACAAATTATGACATAAAACCTTATCTTTTTCCTCGAACACATTCTTGAAAAAGTGAACAGTATTTTTTCACAGTTGAATTATTTTGACTTTTATCTTCCATATGGTTTTGAAAGCTTTCAAATCAACCATTGAATTGATACATGTCATTTTAATGTTTTTAGTCGTATACTTAAGAAAAACTTACCTTTTTGTAATTTAAAGTCGTTTTAAAAAATTCAAAATATAACATATACGAAAAGATCTAACATATAAGAAAAATATAACATATAAGGTGTCCTCATTTTTGTATTTTAAAGTCGTTTAAAAAATATATATAACATATAATGTTTCCTCATTTTTATAATTTAAAGTCATTTAAAAAAAATCAAAATATAACATATAAGAAAAAATCTAATTTTTTTATTATATGGTTAATGTGATTGTTTATTTTTTTTAATAATATAAAATTAAACAAAATGAAGAAGGATGAAAAATTGTTATCAAATCTTTATTATTTATAATCATTAATTGTCATATATATGTAAATCATATTAGGTAATTTTGTAGCTTTTATTTAGGGAAAGAATACACACTTCTTATATTTTAGGTTAATATAATGTTCTCTAGTGTACATTAAACAAATTATGACATAAAAACCTTATTTTTTCCTCGAACACATTCTTGAAAAAGTAAACAGTATTGTTTTCACAGTTAAATTATTTTGACTTTTATTTTACATATGTTTTTGAAAGCTTTCAAATCAACCCTTAAACTGATACATGTCTTCTTTTTTTTTAACACAAAACTGATACATGTCATTTTAATTTTTTTGTCGTATACTTAAGGAAAACTTACATTTTTGTAATTTAAAGTCATTTTAAAGAATTCAAAATATAACATATAAGAAAAAATCTAACATATAAGAAAAATATAACATATAAGGTGTCCTCATTTTTGTATTTTAAAGTCGTTTAAAAAAAATATAACATATAAGGTTTCCTCATTTTTGTAATTTAAAGTCATTTTAAAAAATTCAAAATATAACATATAAGAAAAAATCTAATTTTTTTATTATATGGTTAATGTGATTGTTTATTTTTTTAATAATATAAAATTAAACAAAAATGAAGAAGGATGCAAAAATTGTTATCAAATCTTTATTATTCATAATCATTAATGGTCATATATATGTAAATCATATTAGGTAATTCTGTAGCTTTTATTTAAGGAAAGAATACACACTTCTTACATTTTAAGTTAATATAATGTTCTCTAGTGGACATTAAACAAATTATGACATAAAAACCTTATTTTTTCCCTCGAACACATTCTTGAAAAAAGTGAACAATATTGTTTCCACAGTTAAATTATTTTGACACTTATCTTCCATATGGTTTTGAAAGCCTTCAAATCAACCATCGAATTGTTACATGTCATTTTAATGTTTTAGTCGTATACTTAAGGAAAACTTACATTTTTGTAATTTAAAGTCATTTTAAAAAAAATCAAAATATAACATATAAGAAAATTCTAACATATAAGAAAAATATATCATATAAGATGTCCTCTTTTTGTATTTTAAAGTCATTTTTTAAAAAAAAATATAACATATAAGGTTTTCTCATTTTTGTAATTTTAAAGTCATTTTAAAAAATTCAAAATATAACATATAAGAAAAAATCTAATTTTTTATTATATGGTTAATGTGATTGTTTAATTTTTTTTTTAATAATATAAATTTAAACAAAAATGAAGAAGGATGCAAAAATTGTTATCAAATCTTTATTATTCATAATCATTAATTGCCATATATATGTAAATCATATTAGGTAATTCTGTAGCTTTTATTTAAGGAAAGAATACACACTTCCTATATTTTGGGTTAATATAATGTTCTCTAGTGTTATATAATTATGGAATAATGTGACACCATTAGATTAAACTATACTTTATATTATATGCTTTAGAATTCTTTGAAATTAAATTTAGAATGCATTTAGAGTGCCACCTAGGATTTGAGTTTTTTTTTTAATTAATACAAAATTAAGATTCTAATTTTTCAAATGCTTCTCAATTAATATATAGGGGATTAATATGCGGTCTTCATATATATAAATAAAAACTTGCGGTCTTATTCAAGTCGTCACTAAACCGTTGCAAATGAGTTGATAGCAAGAATCCATCCGTGTAAAATGTGATATATATGTTCGTCGATGTTTTTCTATAACGGAATTAAAAATCTTTTTTTTTTTGTCATATGTGAATTTTAGTTAACCACCAAAGATGAACAAGTTCAGTACATCCTATCATCCCATTCCCATTACAACAAAGATAGAATAATCAAACAAAAGGAACCTAAACATAGGCCATGAGCAGAGGCGTGCCTACGCTTTTGATTTTGAGGGCATTGGCCTCAGGCCCCTGTTAATTTTGGAGTCCCAATTTTACAGTTTATGACACAAATAAAATGATAATAGTCACCGGAAAATATGTTTTTAATTAACCAAACCTCCATTTATATTCTCATTTGTTGTCGTGAGCTTTAACTTCTGTTTTAATTAATGTTGAAAACTTTTTTGTTTATGTAGAATTTGGTTTTGTTAATAACAAAACATATAATGCTTTCCATTTAAAGCTTTTATAATTTTTTCATAAACTAGTTTCAAATTATGAAATAACAAAAACCCAGTTTTATTTGTCAACTTATATTAAAATATTATTATTATACTAATATTATTTATATTATTATTTAGTTGTTATTATTATTATCTATGTAGAATTTGGTTTTGTTAAAATGAATTATATTTGCCTTAGGCCCCGATTGTTCTAAGCACGGCACTGGCCACGAGATACATAAGCCGGATAGAAACCGGAGTCATTAACCGGACAAACCCAGAAGCTAAGAAACTACAACTAAAAAAGAAAACCATAACTTTAGAAACCAACTTTCACCTAGAACCGATAACGGATTTAGGAAAGATCTATTCCATAGCAAATTTATAACAAATTAAATTTAAGATTTTTCTTTGTATATGCTGATAGCTAGCTAGACGGTTGGACTCAATGGTAATAGCGTAAGTTTACCATTGAGAACCCACACGCACGCACGTGTGAGAACCAACAGCGGCGGTGTCTGAGCGTGGTGGCCTTCCCGGTTTGGAGGTTTGGGTGACTTGGCCGCTCATCTTCTGAGGCGGACACCGGGTATGGGGCCAATCTACCGGGTTCGTGCTCCTGGGCTTAAAGCGGCCTGCTTCATTCAACGGTTGCATTAGGCAACTTTGCTTCCTCTCCCTTCAGTCAAGGCAATGCTATGTATTCGATGTTGTGCGTGATTGGGGTCTCCTCCGTTTTTTCAATTTCCGTTTTTTGTTGTTGTGTTTAGATTTAATTTTTCTGCAAATCTGCTTCTTGTGATCTTTGTAAATTCTGTCTAAATTGAAAATGGTAATAAACTTAACATTTTTACTAAAAAAAAATAGCTTAAGTTTATAGTTGAAACTTGAAAGACATGATTCGAATCTTTGAATGTGGAATCAATCAAGAGGTTTGTCAGATGGAGGCATTTGACAAAAACATTTGACTTGTCGATAGAGCATGAAGAATACTTGAATATTTTTTTTAACGTATGTTTAATTATAATATTTCAATCTATCGGAAATATTACAAGTTTTTTGCCATTCAAAATACCTGATATATAGCATGAAGAGTACTTTGAACAACAATTTAATATCCCGATTTTAAAATCATAGTCTTTTTGTCCAAAAAAAAAGTTTTTCCCATTCAAACTTCAACCCGAGGAAACAAAAGTCTTTTACGTTTAAAATTCATAAATGGTCCTATCATAATAAATATATAACTACACTTTGTACTCTTATTTACAACACACGTTATATGGCTGTAGACCTTTTTTTTTCCTTTGAAAGCTTTTTTTGTAAACCATATATTTGCATGGAGGAAAATACTCAGTTGACTCTTGAAAAACTGATACATTGACTTATGGAAAGAAAAACGTTCGATGAGTCTTCTTAACCCTTTTATACGTTCAGTATTAACGAAATATTAACCTTATATATATTATAAATCTTGTGTAATATATCTCAAGATCATTCAGTAAAATGAGATTCCTCTCTTGTTCGATGATTTATCTTTTCTTGTTTTACAACTACAAACACTTCTGGTTTCGTCTGAAAACATCATAAATGGATCTATTCCTGTCGGAGAATCTCTTACAGCTTCAGAGTCCCAACAATTCTCTAGCTCATGGCGCTCCCCTTCCGGTGACTTTGCTTTCGGGTTCCGCAAGATCCAGCCTAACCATGGTTTCACTCTCTCCATTTGGTTCGACAAGATTCCTGATAAAACCATCGTGTGGCACGCACAAGCAGTCAACACAACCACCGGTCTTGTCCCTGAGGGTTCAAAGGTTACATTAACACCAGATCGCGGTCTGGTCATCACAGACCCTCGAGGTCAACAGCATTGGATTTCTTCACTTCCTCCAGGTAGTGGCTCTGTTTCTCGAGGGCTCATAACCGACGCCGGAAACTTCCGGTTGCTGAGCAAAGATTCCGGCGAAGATTTGTGGTTGAGCTTCGATCATCCCACCGACACTCTGTTGCCTACTCAGGTGAGTCAATTTTCTCATGATAACTAACTTCAAAACCGACGGGTAGTATAATTAATAATTCAATAAAAAAAGTTAATAATTAGGGTGAGTAAAAACCTTGTGCCCCAGAGTCAAAACACTTTTGGTACGGAATTTCATTCTTTAAATAGGAATATATCTAAATACTGTTTATGAGTATGAGCGAGATTATGGAACTAATGTCCATATATAGCTTCCATGGTTTATAAGCAAACTTGAGGCAGATACTTTTGTCTAGGGTTTTCTTATTAAAATTTTGAATGATGAAAAGAAACAATGATATATATTTTTTGTCAAATAACCATGTTATCTTTTTTTTTTAAGTTTCACATAAAACCATAGGCTGCAACTGGAATGCAGTTTTTTGGAATAAAAACTTCCAGAATGCTTGATTCATGTGCATTCCAAAAAAAAATTCACCAGTTACAACTAAAAAATGGAATGCATGTGTATTCCATTTCATTCCATAACATTCCAGAAAAAAAAATAACTATCATTTGAAAAATCATTCCAAATCAAAAACGTTTTGGAATAAGTGGAATGTTGATTCCATTCCATTAAATTCCAGAAATTATAATTCATATCATTCCATATATTCCTTTTAGTTGTTACCAGTTACACCCAATAGTATTTCATACGTTATTGTAAGCATATATAGACTCGGTGATGATGCAGAGTATAGAGATTGGAAGTAATCTCTCATCTCGCCTAACGGAGACAAGTTTCAAGAAAGGAAGATTCAGGCTACATCTAGGTGACGACGGAGATCTTAAACTTCTCGTTCTCAACTCCAAGTCTCTAGCGGAAACAGATGTATACTTCTCCTACTACGAAAGCGGCACGACGGAACCTAACCCCGGGACTAGATTAGTTTTCAACCAGTCAGGCTACATGTATGTTTTACGAAGCGATAACGCAACAAGATTTGGTATCAAAGAAAACGTTCCCGTATCCTCTGGAGACGTATATCGCCGCGCCGTTCTACATTTCGACGGGGTTTTCGCTCAGTACCATCACTCCAAAGAGCAGGGGAGCAACGGGTGGGAGTTGGCTTGGGCTGTGCCGGATAATATATGTGAGAAGAGCTCCGAAGAAGCTCTTGGTAATGTAGCTTGTGGGTTTAATAGTATATGCATTTTGGGTGATGATCAGAGGCCGAAGTGTCAGTGTCCCGAGAAGTTCTCCTTGATGGATCCTAGTGACGAGTACGGTGACTGCAAACCGGATTTTGAGATGCAGACTTGTGGACCAGAGAATAACAAAACTGAAAACGTGCATGTTAATGTTTACGAGCTTATGCGTGTAGACCGCACGAACTGGCCGTACGGGGATTACCAGAGGTACAAAAACTATGATGAAGACACGTGTAGAAATGCTTGTCTTAGCGACTGTTTCTGTGCTGCTGTTGTTTACGGAAATGATCGAGTATGTTGGTTGAAGAGGTTTCCATTGTCTTTTGGACAGAGAGCACCTAATGGTAATCACGATGATCGACGTGATAGCTATACACTCATTAAGGTTTTAAAAGGCGTTGTGGATGTTCCAGTTACCAGATACAGAGGGAGAAACAGCGGCTGGTTGATCATCGCTTGTTCGGTTTTGCTTGGAACTTCAGCTCTTTTTAATTTCATATTACTTGCTCTATATAGAAGGATGAATAAGAGGAAGAAGAAACGGAGTCAAGCTAGAGATATCGGTCCCGCGACATCTACCGCAGTTGAGTTGAATCTGAGGGTCTTTACATACAGAGAGCTCGTGGTGGCTACAGGAGATTTCATGGACGAGCTTGGAAGAGGAGGTTTTGGGATCGTTTACAAAGGATTTATAACAATTAGTGGTGGTGATGAAGTTGCCGTGGCTGTCAAGAAACTAGACCGTGTTGCTCAAGAAAACGAGAAAGAGTTCAAGAATGAGGTTAGAGTGATTGGTCAGATCCATCACAAGAATCTAGTGAGGCTGATTGGCTTCTCCAACGAAGGACATAGCCGTTTGATAGTCTATGAGTTCATACCACACGGGACACTAGCCGATTTTCTCTTCAGGCGTCCGAGACCGAGCTGGGAAGATAGGAAGAGAATCGCTGTTGGGATTGCTCGCGGAATATTGTATTTACATGAAGATTGTAAAGAGCAAATCATACATTGCGACATAAAACCACAGAACATACTTCTAGATGCGTCTTACAACCCTAGAATCTCGGATTTTGGTCTAGCAAAGCTTCTGATGATGAACCAAACGCATACGCTCACCAACATCCGCGGAACAAAAGGGTATGTTGCACCTGAGTGGTTCAGGAACAGTCCCATTACATCCAAAGTAGATGTCTATAGCTACGGAGTCATGCTTTTAGAAATCGTGTGCTGCAAGAAAGCCGTCGATCTTGATGAAAGCGTGATTCTCATCGATTGGGCTTACGATTGTTTCCGAGACAGGAGGTTGGAGGATCTAATCGAAGACGATTTGGAGGCGATTGAGGACATGGAGATGGTAGAGAGATATGTGAAAATAGGGATATGGTGCATACAAGAAGAATCAGGATTGAGACCTAACATGAGAAATATTACACAGATGCTTGAAGGTGTGACTCAAGTTCGTGATCCTCCAAACCCTTGTCCTTATAGTGTATTGTCTTGTGATGAGTATCTGTCTTGTGGTCCAGTGTAATGGGTGTAAAGGAAAAATGTGTACCGTAAAGGAAAAATGTGTACCGTAAAGGGAAAATGTGAATCACAAAAATGAGTTACATTTCAAAGGATCAACATCTTGTTATTATCTTTTTTTTTTTTTTTTTAATATATGTTATTATCTTTGATGATGCACATCATTTATTTAAAGAAGTTGCATAATACCAAATACCATATACAACAAAAAAAAAAATTGAAACACACAAATATAATACATTATTGACCTGTTAGTCTCAAGTATTTACTGGTGTTACAATAGTAAAGTTGAAAAGATCATGATTGATGTCTCTTAATTTTATATAATAGTGGTTGGTAAGAAAATACGACTTTTCCATTAACAGGATGATTAGTTTAAGCTTTGCATTTGATATCCCAACTTATATAGATAAAGATAATATCTTTTGCTATTCAGAAAACCTAGGGAAGCAAAAGTCATTTACGTTTACAATTGAGAAATGTCTTATTAAACATACAAACTACAATAACCACACACTTGTACGCAGTTTATTCCACACGTTAAAAGACTCTATAGAGTCTGAGCACATATTCAGAGCTGTATGGATAAAAAAAGCTCAGTTGACTCTTCAAAATCTGCTCCATTGACTCTCAACCAAAAAAAACCATTCAGCAAGTCTTCCTACACTTTTTCTACGTTCAATAGTAACGACCAAATCAATTTAAAACCATATAAAAATAATAAATATAATCTCATTATTTGCTTCAGAAAAATGGGATTCATCTATATATATACATATAATCTCATGATCTTTGCCTCACCAAAATGGGATTCCTCTCGTGTTCGATAATCCATATTTTTCTTGTCCTGCAACTACAAACACTTTGTGTTATCTTGACAGTTTCATCTCAGAACATCATAAATGGATCTATTCCTGTCGGAGAATCTCTCACAGCTTCAGAGTCCCAACAATTCTCTAGCTCATGGCGTTCCCCTTCCGGTGACTTTGCTTTCGGGTTCCGCAAGATCCAACCTAACGATGGTTTCACTCTCTCCGTTTGGTTCGACAAGATTCCTGACAAAACCATCGTGTGGCATGCACAAGCAGTCAATACGACAACCGGCCTCGTCCCTGCTGGTTCGAACGTTACACTAACCGCAGATCGTGGTTTGGTTCTGACTGACCCTCGAGGTCAACAGCTCTGGAGTTCTTCACTTCCTCCAAGTAATGGCTCTGTTTCTCAAGGGCGCATAAATGACGCTGGAAACTTCGGTCTGTTAAGCGAAACAACAGAAGATTCCGGCGAGTTTTTGTGGTCTAGCTTCGCAAATCCTACCGACACTCTGTTACCTACTCAGGTACTTTAATCTTTGTTATGCAATCTCAGATATTACCTCTACCTGAATATAGCATTTTGTTTTTGTCTGCGTGTTTACAAGTTAGAATGTCATTTTCCCATTAGATAAAACATGAACATATAGACTGTTTACTTTAAATAAATAAATAAAAAAAAAATATATATATATATATATAAAAGATTGTGAACTTATTAGGAATTACACAACTAAAACTTAAACAAAATAAGATTAAAACTAGAGTAATACTCCATGCATGCGTTTCAAATTGTTTTAGAAGATATCAATGCATGCATTCATTACCAATTGGTTTTGATTTTTAAAGACGTTTAATTACAATTTTACAAAACTATTATTGATATAAATAACATCTGCAACAAATAACGGGACAAAGCTTATCTCATAAACACTAGACATTAAGTTTGACACAATTCAATTACGTAAACTAATATCATAAGTCTCCTTTATACTCTCGTCGTCAAAAGCTGTATGTTAAGGATCGATGTTGAGAGTGGCGGAGCCAATTCATTGGGAGGGGGGGTCACTTGACCCACATGACTTTTATTTTGTTGGTGTTTACATAGTTAATTAGTGGTGTATAGTGGAGTATTTTAATTTATGCTACGTACGTATGACCCCCGTGATACAGATTCAGCTTCTTGTTATTGCACTTGATATGTTTGTAAAGCATAATATTTAATGTTTATATTTATATTGACCCATGTCACAAAAATTTCTCCCTCCGCCATTGGATGTTGATGATGATGCAGGGCATGGAAGTTGGAAGGAACCTCTCATCTCGCCTGACGGAGACAAGCTTCAGCAAAGGAAGATACAGACTACATCTAGGTAACGATGGAGATCTACGGCTTCTCACTCTCAACCCCGAGACGCTTTTAGAATCCGATATAAACTTTGCGTACTACGCAAGTAACACAAAGAATCAAAACCCCGGGACTCAGCTAGTTTTCAACGAGTCAGGCTACATGTATATTCTTCAAAGGAACAACTCGAGATTCTATCTCAAAGAAGACGTTCCCGTATCTTCTAAAGACTTCTACCACCGTGCTGTTCTACATTTCGACGGTGTTTTTGCTCAGTACTACCATCCCAAGGGAGGAGATGGTGGGTGGAGATGGGCTTGGTCTCAGCCTGAGAATATATGCGCAAAAGGCTTTGGAACGGACCTTGCTGCTAACGAGGTTGGGAACTTGGCTTGTGGGTTTAATAATATATGCAGTTTAGGAGATAACCAAAGGCCAAGATGTCAATGTCCTGAGAGGTTTGTGTTGAGTGATCCTAGTGATAGCTATGGTGATTGCAAGCCAGATTTTGAGATGCATAGTTGTGGAGCGAAGAGTAACCAAACTGATGTAAGTCTCTACGAGTTTGTTACTTTGGAGAAGACTAATTGGCCGTCTGGTGATTACAAGAAGTACTCAAACTACGATGAAGAAAGATGTAAAGCTTCTTGTCTTAACGACTGTTTCTGTGCTGCGGTTGTTTTCAGAACAATTTGTTGGAAGAAGAAGTTTCCCTTGTCTTATGGTCACAGATCTCCGACCGGTGGAAGCGATACTTTCATTAAGGTTCGAAAACTCACTGCGGGTGTTCCAAATACTGGACGAAGAGGCAAAGGCCGTGACTGGTTGATCATCACTTGTTCTGTTCTGCTTGGAACTTCAGCTTTGGTGAACTTCATATTGCTTTATATGAACAGAAACAAGAAGAGGATGGCGAAAAAACCGAACCAAAGAAGATATAGTGGTGCTGCTACGGCTACTGACTTGAATCTGAGAGTCTTTACGTACAGAGATCTCGTGGTGGCTACAGGAGATTTCGTGGAAGAGCTCGGAAGAGGAGCGTTCGGGATCGTGTACAAAGGAGTTTTAAAAGTTTCAGGTGATTCTGAAGTCAACGTGGCTGTCAAGAAACTAGACCGTGTTGCGCAAGAAAGCGAGAAAGAGTTCAAGAATGAGGTCAAAGTGATTGGTCAGATCCACCACAAGAACCTAGTGAAGCTAATTGGCTTCTGCGACGAAGGGCAGAGCCGTTTGATCGTTTACGAGCTCTTACCTAATGGGACGTTAGCCGGTTTTCTCTTCAGGCGTCCAAGACCTAGCTGGGAAGATAGAAGGAGAATCGCGGTTGAGGTTGCACGTGGGATCTTGTATCTACACGAAGAGTGCAGCGAGCAGATCATACATTGCGATATAAAACCGCAGAACATTCTTCTAGACGAGCATAACAATCCTCGGATCTCGGATTTTGGTTTAGCCAAGCTTCTGATGATAAACCAAACGCATACGCTCACCAACATCCGCGGAACAAAGGGTTATGTGGCGACAGAGTGGTTCAGGAACAGTCCCATTACATCCAAAGTCGATGTCTATAGCTACGGAGTCATGCTTTTGGAAATCGTGTGCTGCAAGAAAGCTGTTGATCTAGAGGATAATGTGATTCTTATAGATTGGGCGTACGACTGTTTCCGACAAAGGAGGTTGAAAGATCTAATCAAAGAAGATTTAGAGGCATTAGACAATATGGACTTGGTGGAGAGATATGTGAAAATAGGGATATGGTGTATACAAGAAGAGCCAGGGAAGAGGCCTAACATGAGAAACGTAACACAGATGCTTGAAGGCGTGGCTCAAGTTAATGATCCTCCAAACCCTTCTCCCTATAATACGTTCACCTGTGCTGAGTCTATGTCTAATTAATCTTCCTGTGTCACGTGTTTGATTTATTTGTGTTGCGTAGTTAGAGACTTTGTATCAACGACTTTTATACTTTGTAATTAGACCCTTCCAACGTTAATCATATGTCAAACATACATCAACGACTTCTATAAACCACACTATAGTTTAACATCAAACACGTTTAATCATGTTTAATTATTAATATCATATCTGTTCCCAAAGAAAAATAAATATCTCAAAGATTGATTTGATTATTTTTTGAACTGTTTAATATCTCAAACAAGTGAGCTGCACTTCTATTTAATACTAATTAGTTTGAACTGCTTTATAGGTTCTGAATATCATGCGGAGCTGAGTTGAACTGAATATCATGTGGAGCTGAGTTGAAGCAGAAAAGCTAGTATCGTTGATTTGATTATTCTTTTAATTTGCCGAATAAATTGATGTAGTCATGATTCATATTCATATTAATACCAGTTTATTAGAAAAGGAATCTCTTACCACAAAATTCTAAAACGTGAACATTATCATAACAAGTTTGAGCACCTTTTTTTTTAACTGGCCTTTGAGCACGATTTATTTGTCAGATGATGATGATATATTAATGCATAATACGAAATTACTTTTTAGCAGCAAACATCAATTTCATTTTACTTTTTTTTTTTTGACATCCAGATGATATGATGATAATATTAATTAATCTATACTATTATTTATGAATTTATTTAGCTTATTTATGATGATTTCCATGATTTTAGGTAATTTTGTTTATTTGTCATGTTTTAATTAGGTTTAAGCTGAGTCATTAATTTATAATAGTTTTTAGTTGAGTCCATAATTTATTAATTTAAATAATATAACTATAAAATATGTAATTAGATATATAATTATTTTGATTTTGCTTATTTGTCATGTTTTCCATGATTTTAGTCAATTTTGTTTATTTGTCATGTTTTTATTAGGTTTTAACTTAGTCATGGAACACAGGTACGCCAATTTGACTATTAATAAATTAATGACTCAGCTTATAGTATAATTAATAAATTTTTATGTTAATATATATATTTATCATGATATTTAAGATAATTAATAAACATTAACTTATTTTACCGATATATATACTATAATTTTTAAAACATATTTTAATATAGAGTTATCATGGAAATCACGACAAATAAGCTAAATCATTTCCTAAGTAATAGTATAGATAAAATTGACTTTTCTAAATACAGTTTTAGAATCTGTCATATTGCAACATGCCAACATATTATACTTTATCTTTTACAAAAAAAAACATATTATACTTTTTCTCTTGAAGATGTGAGTTAACATAAGCATACAATGTATATAAATGGAATTAAATTAAAAGATGTAATAACATCTAACTGTTGTTTTAAAATACGATTTAAGGAATATATGCTTTTCATTGTAAAAACATAAATGAAATCATCCTACTCATATCAAATCGCGTTGTCGTCTAAAACAAACTATAAGAATACAAGATTACACGATCCTATACATCTTCTAACCACTACAATGTATTAAATATACTTCATTAGTTATTATTCGACAGAAAGAACGAGGGACTTTATATACCTAATCAAGTGGGAGACATAAAAGTATGATATCAAAATCAGATCAAGAATCAAAATAATTGAGATACCAATAGTGTATGTTTTGTTTTTTCATCAAATAATATTATTTTCCAAATATCATTTATACGCTTCAGCAATATTATAAGGGATAATTTCAAATTTACCACAAGTTTTGTACTGCAATTCATGTTTACTTTCATTAAAAAGACATCTTCACAAATACTTTTTTTATTAAAGAGGCAAAAAATCATTATATCATTGCTTTATATGTATATATAAATATAAGTAATTATTTTTTTAAAGTAAATTTTCTTTTTATAATTCTTGAATTATACGTTTTGAAATTCAAACTTTTTTATTAAAAAAAATACTTTTGATTTTTTTAAAATATTTTCGATTTTTTTGTTTTTTTCCAATTTTGTTTTGAAATTTGAAAATTATTTTTAAATCTAATTTTTAATTTTTTTTTAAAAAAAATCAGTATTTACTTATATATTTATTAAAATCTTAAATCTCACATTCCAAAACTCCACTCTCCATAACCTCACCCCTCAAAATCTAAACCATAAGTTTAGATTAATTAACCCTAAATTTTATAAGTTTCTATTTACGTCTTTAAGAAATAAGGTTAAATGTGGTTAATATAGACAGTATTAGAAACGTGCTAGTGTAGGCAATTTCGTATATTATAAACTAACCTTGAATGTGTACAGAATTACATCATACTATTCATTTTTTATCAACGATCATGCCATTCATTTGTTATGTTAATTAGTTTTATTTCATATTTAAATTTTCTAAAATCTTCCCATACATCTTTCATAGTGACATAGTGTGCTGTAATATCATACTACACTTGAAAAATAATTTTTACTAAAATGGTAACAGAAATACTTAAAAGGTGCAAATTATTTTTTTTTAATTTGATTAAAAATAATGATTACTAGGATAAAACTTGCGGCTTGCGCATGGTGAATTTATATGAAAATTATTTAAGAAATATTGAATGGAAAAATAAAATTTATATTTTTGACCCAATTAATATTTTTTTGCCATTAAACAATTTTTTAATTTTTTTTTTGTTAATTACATAATTTGTTTACTAATGAGCTGATTCCATTAAAAAAAATATTTTAGGTCAAAAAATTACTTATCGCATAAGAACCTAACGTTTAGGCTTAAGAATCTCAGGTCTACTATTTGGTTACAATGAAACTATGTCATCTCGGTTTTATATCATGATTTAGCAATTTAAAAGTTAATTATGGTTATGAGAAGTTTACGTTCACGTGCCAATCTTATATATCTTCAATATTTTTCTCATTTTTGTTTTGTTTTTTCATTTTGGTTATTGCTCGATACAAATATTGATTTTTTATTTTATTTTCATTTCGTTATTTTGTTTTGGCCTCAAATTTAGAAAATGTTTAAGATTTAAAATTATAAAAAAGATACATATTTAGGTTAAGATCAGCGCCTTGTGCAAAATAAATATTTTATATTTTATATTTATTACTTATTTTATATTTTTCTGCATATTATGAAATAATAAAATAATTATTATATATTAACTAACTAAGAAATCAATTACTATTATGTAATCAATTGACGTGTACATATAAATCAAACGACCACTCTTGTTTCCTCACAATCATTTTAGGGTAAATAATTCAAAACAATTAATTTTATCTATCGTATATGATATAGTTTTAAATTTAAATGATATTAATATATATATATATAGTATACTTTTAATATGGATATTTATTAAATGAGGTTTCTAGTCATATGATTTTATGATTATTTGCATATTTGTGTAACAAAATATTTCACCAATGATTTTTTTTAATGTGAAATGTTTAGTGGTTTCAATAATTTATAATCTTTTTTAAAAAAATGAAGATTTCAAAATCAAAATATTAACTTTTCAATATATATATTAACATAAACACCTATAAAAATAAAAAAAAATTATTCATATGATTTTATAATCATTGTATCATATTATAGAAAAAAAATTAAACCTTGATCACAAAAATTTATGTGAGACTTTTAACAGTTTTAGTAATTTATACTCGTTTTGAAAAATTCAAAATACAGCATCTACAAATAAAAATCTAAATTTTTATTATATGATTAATGTAATTGTGTAATTTATTTTAATAATAAATAATTAAAAAAATGATAGAAAGTATATAGATTGTTAGCAAATCTTTATTATTTAAAATCATTAATTGACATATATATTTTAATCACATTAGGTTATTTCGTAGCTTTTATTTAAGGAAAGAGTATATAACAATTTCAATTTTATAAATGAATGGTTCATAATGGACATACTATACAATATAACATTTTCTAACAATTTAATTTTGGACCAACAAAATTTTCAATTGATTTTCAAGCCGCCGTGTAAGCAAAATTAGTATTTCAATTACGTGTCAACTCAGCATAATATTTTATTAATTAGTACAAATTACATGTTATAATTTTTTAAATGTTTCAGTATTAATATATATGGGACTAGAAATAATAGACAGTGACTTTTCTCAATCTTGATTTACTAACTAACAATTTGTCTTTTCCTTACATAAAAAAAATGCATTAAACACGCGCTGTAAAAAGGAACAAGTGGCAATGGGCCTTATACGCATCACGTCCGGCTATGAGCAAAACAAGAATTCAGACTACCGGAAACTTGTTAAAGTCTTTGAACTTTTGAATTTTCTAAATATAAATTTTAATAAAGTTTATAAAATTACATTTTGAAAATTTTGTAAGTATTTTTCTAATGTTTGAAATGTTGTTATTCTCTACATACATTGTCCCGATTTTTTTTTAAAATCGAAGTGGTTTTTGGTAATATAAATGTGTACCAGGCATTTAGCAAAAATTTAACCATAAGTTTTATTTAAAACTTATGGTCCAGCGGTAGTAGACGGGTTCTGGATGCTAACACATTATGGATTTAATTATCTTCTTGCAGAAATTAAATCACATTGTTCTGTTCACAAGAGCTGCAGATCCGTCCGCATGAATACTCGCAAGATAACCTGTTGTAGACTGCACTTTCTATCCAGAATTTACACTTTCTATCCAGAAATTAGGTCTGGTTCTTTAATAGACATGAGTTTAATCCTTTATTTGAAAAAATATCATGTACAACATTATCATAATAACTTTCATCGTCAACCACTGCCATAAAATTAGATACCTAAATTCTAAATCATAAAACTAAACTTTACAAAGTTTTTTTAACAAAAAAAAACATTACATAGTTTTCAAACCTACATAAATAGTAACAGCGTAAGTGAAGGTGATAACTTAGAGAGTACGAACAAACAATAAAGGTAAGAGACCAAAAATAATAAATAGCTCATTGGGCATTTGGGAGTTGTTGGGAGTCTTGGGACAAATTAGATTATCGAAAGAAGTCACCTACCCCAATTTCTTGAGATGATTAAATTGACATATTATATGATAAAATTGCACCTTTCAGATTATGATGGATGGTAAAATGTATCCTTGTGCTCAAAGGATGATATATGAAAGCCAGTTCAAAAAATAAAGAGGATGATATATATGGTCAACTTGATATATGCTGGAGGATTGGGATGGGTAGAGAGTTTAATAACTATTTATAGTATTTAGTTTGGTACACCAGTGTTTGGGGTAGGTCTGGAACGGATCGGGTATCCTGGCAATTTTAAGGTATCCGGATCCGGATCCTTATCTGGCGGATCCATAATTTTACTATCTTTATCCGGATCAGGGGTTCTCGGATATCCGGGTGTCAGATATCTTTTTAAAAATTGTAATATCCGGCGGATATCCGGATCCGGATTTGGATCTTTAAATTAAATAAAAAATAATATTAATATATATAAAATATTAAAAATAATTTAAAAATAAAAATATATAAAATGTTTTTAATTATTTCTATGTTTACAAAATTTACATAAATTTTATATATACTATTATAAAAATGAAAATATATTAACTAAAATTAATTTTTATATATAGATATTACTATTTTTGAAATAGTTATTAATAAAACTTACGAATCCGGATATTCGGACTAAAAATTAAGATATGCGGATCCGGATCCAACATTTTACTATCCGGATCCGGATTCCGGATTCGGCCCTTCCGGATATCCGGATTTTCGGATCGGATCTGGATCGAATCTCGGATCGAATCCGAATCTCGGATAAAAGTCTCAGGCCTAGTTTGGGGGTGATAAAACAAAACTTACGATTTGCTAGAATCGATTAAACATTTGATTATCTGGCCAGACACTGATAAATGGATTATATATACTTTGATATTCAATTAACTTTGGCTAGATGTCCGGTTTTATGGATATAATAATTTTCAAAGTTAGAATGATGAAAGTGCATAGGAGAACGAGATACATAGTTTAAACAACAATGACTACTACTTATACTACATTAACGTGAAACATAAGCACCCGTGACAATCTTCACATGCTAGAAAAACAGAAGCACCCGTGACTTTGAGTTCTTCACAGCCCGTGACAATCTTCACCCGTGCATTGCAACACCCGTGACCCTACTGCTGAACCTGAAAGAGTACACACATAGTTATTACTTTTGCTCAACACATTAAACTGAAAGAAAGACAAGAGTTATTACTTTTCCTCCACACATAGGTTCAATACAGCTAACTATGCAATCAAACAACATGTAACTACTCGACACATAGGTTGAATACGAACGCTAACTATGCAACCTAACCTCATAACATCTCAGACCTGAGTTTGAGCTTAAGAGATGTTTCCATCTCAGTGAGTGGGTCTTTTTTGCTAAGTAGACGTTCAAGCAACTTCTGCTTTGACACTTTTGACTTCATCTCCATTATGGCCTGAATCTGTGACAACGACTCTTCTTTACCATTCTTCTTCTTCTTAGCAGCAGCTTTAGAAGCCTTGATCCCCATAGGTCTACCCTCTGGTTCTCCCACTTCTTCTTCTATATCAACTTGTTTCCGCTTTTCATTCCCACCGTCCTTACCCACATAGGTGGAGGCCCATTTCTGGTCATGCCTCAACTCCCTCCATGCATGTTCCATGACAAACTTGGTCCCGTGACGATTGAAGAAGTACTCTAGAGCAGCTTTCGTCACGTCATCATCATTTTGACCACTTCTCTGCTCCCACAGAGCCGCGTCATATGATCCAACGAACTTGCTGACTTGCTCGTTAATCCTAGCCCACCTCTGCTTGCACTGATTCAGCTCTCTAGGTGTTGCTCCCACCAGTTGCGGGCAGTTGTTGTAGTAGTCGACAATCCTCTTCCAGAAGCGACCAGCTTTCTGGTCATTGCTCACCACCGCATCCTTACTGGTGTTAAGCCAAGCACCAATAAGGATTTTGTCCTCCCTCGGGGACCATTTCCTCCTCTCCTTGGCACTAGTGCCGAAAGCAGAGTTGAGAGGAGACTCGAGAACTGACTCATCAGGACCTTGGGTACCGAACCAATAAGGTTCGGGTGATTCAAGGTCCACTGTAGTCTGAGATTGACTAAAGCTGAGGTTTACATAACTAGTTTGTTTATCCATGTTTAGAGATTGCTCTGTGTTACTCTAATAGCAACACAGATAGTTAAATAGGCAAGATTAAACTAACAAACATTAAAAGCCAATTAAAACCGAGCAGTGAGGAAGGTAGAAAGCTAACTACTTGCATTAAACACCAATCAAATCACGGTAACAGCCATTTAAAACAATCAAATCTATGGCGGTATGAAGATAGAAACCAAACTAAATAGGTTCTACTTAACTAGCAATTACCACCAATGCAGAGAAACCAAACAACTAGCTTCTACTAAACTAGAACCAATTTATGAGGTATACAAATACAAATACAAATACAAATACACTACTATTCGTTTATAGTTATTAGAAAAGAGACTAGGCAGTTGTGGTATCGTACCTAAAGAGAGACTCGAGCTTCTCGACACTCTCGTTTACATCTTTGAAGCTCTTCCTGCATAAACATTAGATCAAATTGTCATAAGTTTTACAAAATATCATGAAGAACAAACAAAAACTCAAGAGAGATACGTACCATTGACAAACATAAGCGCCAAACCTAGAAAAACCAATACGGAGACCATTACACAAACTTCCAACGCATAGCCATTTGTAGACTCTTTGTTCTTCTTGAGCTCACAGACGGTCTTCTCGAAACCTTGCTCCTTAAGCAGCCTGAGTTCTCTCTGAACCTCAAACACCTCCTCCGTGACTGCCACATCCCACCATTTCCATATGTGGCAGCCCCCATCATCTCTATTCTCGCACGTGTAGTACAACCTCCCTGGATTTTTTCGCGTGTAAGATGTTGCAATAGCAGCCTCACTGCTACAGTAACATCTCGTTGGGATGCCATCATCAGCCTCAGGTGGGTTGCGAACCGGCTCGCCAACAGAGAAACTACTATGTCCTTCATCCGCGTAAAGAGCAGCCTCTGCTTCAAGAAGGTACGTCATGTCGAACTCATCTGACGAAGACGGCTGGCTGTACGAATAGTCTTGTCCCATGATTGGTTAAACCTGAAAGAAAACCAAGATTTTTAGTAACGAAGATGATATAAACAACAACAACCACAAATCTTTAGAAACGAGCACGGATTGAGCAAACCGTAAGCAAACATGAATCACATATAAACCGTAATCTAACACAAATAAGAACATCAAAGAATATTGTAATTGAACGAGAATATCCGCAAATCGTTTCAAAACAAAATAGATTGAAAACCCTAAATCAAGTGAAAACCCCAAATCGATTGAAACCCTAATTTTAAAAGACAAATCGATTGAATCTTCACAACCTAACCCTAATTTGAGGAGAAAACAACAAGAAAACAAAATCTTGACGCATAAATCTACAAAATCACCCTACGATTTACCTTCTTTTCGGGATGGATCGAATCGCCTTTGATATCGCCTTCACTCGAGACGTTTTTTTTTCCTCGCCTTTGGTCGAAAATGAATAATTTTTTTTTGATACGTATGAATGACAAAGCCGACGGACGAACCAAAACGTGCCACGTCTCTAAGGATCAACTCCGTTAAATCCTTATTTACGGATTGATCCTTGGATTATTTCGGTTAAATAATATTTCTTTATTCCGATAACCATCGGATTTGGCGCTAAGGATCCATTAAGGATCAGCGTTGCGGCTGGTCTTAGTGCCGTAGTAATATATATCTATATATATATTTGTGTGTAAAAAATCGACAAAGATTACGCATTCACGTGAATCTGCCCCCAAAAAGTAGTCATAGTAGACGATCACGTTAACTTTCTGTCATATAAGAATATTATATACGGCACGTGAGGATTCACGTTTTGGGCAGTATGCTAGTCTAGCAGAAGAATTAAAATAATAAGTTCAGCATTTCAAATTTTTTTCAATTATTGATTTGAGTAAGTCAGATATCTTTACAGTAAATTTTCATTTTCGAATATAAAAATATTACCAATAATTATACTCCTTTCATTTTATTTTAGTTATCATTTTAGATTTAGAAACATAAATTTAAAAAATATTTAATTTTGCATATTTTCAAAATAAAAACATTATTATCTATACATATAACCATATTTCAAACAATAGAAAAATAAACTAGAAAATATTATTAATAAATTTTGCATTAAAAAAATTCTAAAACGATACTTATATTGAAAAACAAAAATTTTACTATACAAAACAATTAAACTGAAACGGAAAGCGTAAGAGTTTAATCAAGCCGTACTTACCTTGTGAAAAATAATCAATAGCCTAAGAGGTCACAAATATTTGGGGCCCTTGATTTGATAATACAAGTAATTTTGAAAATTTTATATCAAATATATTATTATTCAGCTTCTTATTTCGTCCATTTTCATAATAATCCATTAAACAAGGGTCGACATTTTTAACCAAACAATTGAGAGAAATGATAGGGCCATGTAATTACTTTTGTCCCCTGATGGTAGGTGTTTAAGATGTAGGTGAAATGATAGCAGCTCAAAACAACAACCGGTTGTGGCAAACACAATTCTAAGAACATCTTACACGTTTTTTTCAAAATGAAATAAGTTTACTCTATTTTAGATTAAAATCGAATAATCAACAAAAATAGATGTATTAAAGCATTTTCAATGTATTACTTTTTATTCTTAAAAATTGAGTAACTCTATAATGAAGTTGAATTTTACTATATTCTATTTTATTTTAAATTAAATGAACAAAAAAATAAATATATTACTCCATTTATAGAGTAAACTCATTTACTGCATTATAGAATAGAAATAAAATAGGATTAGAGCATTTATTACTTTAAACTTCATTTTAGAATTAAAAAAAAAAAATGGGGTTGGAGATGTTCTTACTCTATTTATAGAGTAAACTCATTTTTATTTTATTAGAGCATCTCTCTTTTCACTTTATATTTTACTCTAAAATAGAGTTTGGTGTAAAAAAAATACTTCAACATCATTTCATTTTCATTCCATATAAAGAATAAAGATGGATTTACTTTATAAATGAAACAATATTTTTTTTGTTGATTACTTTATGTTCTACTCCAAAATGGAGCATTTTAGAGTAGTACCAACTTCATTATGAACTAATTCCATTTTATATTTTACAATTTGTGCATTTCTTGTTTGAAACTTCATTTTGAAGTGAAAAATAAATATAATTGGAAAGGTTCTAATAGTTGGTATATTTCTCATTATTGTTACAACTCTACCATCGATGTATAGGCTAAAAGAGCAATTAGCCATGAAAACTGGTGATAATTGGTTAAAATTTCTTATTCTATTATTTTTATCATTCATAATATTTTTTAAAATGTGTTTTTATATTTTTTTAAAAAGTTTGGCTATATTTAACTGGCATATTAAAAATATGATTAAAATGTGTCTGATCTACTAAATTAGTTCTTTAGTATTTTAGACAGAAAAGTTTACGTGGTTCAATTTTATCTGCTAACAAGAATTCAGATATTCTACTACTCTTCTGATCAAAACTATTTATCTAAACTAGTTATTCAATGTTTTGTGAGATTGTTTGACATGTTTTTATATAGCATTGTTTTCATGTTTCTACATTGGATTATTAATCATCTGCAAGGGACCTATTAATTCTTTAGTTGCATCTCGTAAACAATAAAATCAATGTATATTTCATATAATTAAAAAATCTTGAAGTTTTATAGAATGTTTAAATAGGTTTTGTAAACAATTAACGAGAAATAATTATTTTATTATTATTTTATTACGACAGATCATATTATTCCCGCCTCGTGGGCCATACATCCATTACAGAAGTCGATCAAGAAAACCAACGTGTAATTGATTTTGCTTTAGATTCAGACAAAGACACCAATCTTGGAATCTAACGAGCTTACAAACTTCTCCAAATCCAAATCATCATCTTTGTTCCAAGAATCAAGAAAGTCCATATCATCAGTTACGTTAACCTCGGGCGAGTCTTTGATATCTCCAAGGTCGGCACCGCCGTAGCTTAAAATATCCTTTAACTCCTCCATAAGGCCAACATTATCGACGTTGGTATACATACCGGAGATCTCGTCGTTACTAAAGAACTCAGTGAAACCATCTGAGAAAGAACAGTTGTCGGAGAAACCGGGAGAGGTCGACGTGTTGTTCTGAATCGATATGAAACCGCTTGACGCTGCCGCCATTTGGTTGAGCAGCGTGGAGGTCGAATTCTTGGTCGGAGAATCGACGTCGCCGGAACTTTGTGAAACGTCTGCGATGTTTGTGGAGTTTCCTATGATGATTCCGGTTAGTAGATCCCGGTTTGAATCGACCGAGTATTTGCTTGCAACGCGGTTAAGAAGCCTTGCGGAACCGGATGAACCGAGTTTATGGTGTTTTGGTTCTGAACCGGTTTGATCGGTTGAATTGATCGGTTTGTGAGCGGTTGGATCGATACCTTTTTGTTTTAAACGCTTCTTGAGATTCGTGTTCCAATAATTCTTAATCTCATTGTCAGTTCGTCCCGCCAAACATGTTGCTATTGCGGCCCACCTTCAATAATCAGCACCAGGTGAAATTATTATATTGCCCAAAACAGAAAACAAATAGATTGAGTAATTTATCCCAAAAACAATTGAATACCCTTATAAAGCTATGCGGAAACAGTAAACTTAAAAGATTTGTTTAAGTACATAAATACTTTTCAAGTTAGTTTGAAATTCTGAACACTATGTTGAGAATGAATCCATATTATAATACAATATGTACTCAAGGTGACATCTAGGAAAAAAAACACCATTAAAATTTAAAAGTACTAAATGATGAATTATATAATACAAAAAGTAATAAATAAGGAAAAGATTCTTACTTGTTACCCTTAAGAGCATGAAGTTTGATAATAGTGTCTTCTTCTTCGGGAGTAAACTCTCCTCTCTTAATATCGGGTCTTAGATAGTTAGCCCATCTCAGCCTACAACTCTTCCCACATCTCTTCAATCCTACATACATATTGTACATACATTGTAAAAAATAAGAGAAAAATAGCTGTTAATTAATTATTAATATTCTTAATGACTCAACGTTATATATGATAAGGAAAAATAAGAAAGAATTACCAGCTTTTTCCGGGAGAGTACGCCATCCACCTTCACCATGTAGTTGAAGATAAGCAGTGAGCTTTTGATCTTCCTCGGGAGTCCAAGCTCCTTTCTTTATTCCTTCTTCTTTGCAGCATGGTGTTCTCACCATCTCTGATTCTTCTTCTTACTGATTCTTGCTTTTATTTATTTATTTGATATAAAACCTTAGCTAGAGACCTATGAAAGGAAGAAACTTTTTAAACCGCTTAAGTGAAATTAACAAGAAAAGAGATTAGAAAAAATGACTAAGAGAATTTAATAGAACGCTTGATCAAAACCAAAAGACACTTGAAGATTGTGCTCACTGAGACACTCTTTTGACGAGGAACACGTGAACGTGTTATCATTATATATCGGATTCTTAAAATAAGAACAAACGGTGTTCTTTTACTCTCTCTTCTTCTCTTTCGTACAGATTAGAGTATAGAGAGATTCTCTTATATAGGTAAATTACGAGATAGAGAAAAGGAGACACACGTAAATATATGATTAAAACGTAATTGACATAAGGGGAAATAAAAAATACTCCAATAACTTTGTAAAGGAATGGTTGCGATAGCACGTTTTTAATATTTTCTTTGCTTAGACCACCGAGTCATCGTAGTGCAATGCTAGGTGTGCCATGGTCACACGGAATTGCATCCATGAGTTCTGACACTCTTCTAATTCTCATGCCCGTATTAGTTTGTTTCTTCAGAAAAAGGAACATTGAGATTCGTGTAAAAGATTGTATTGATACTTTGGAGATACAATACAATAAATCTATTACATTCATCGAATGAATAAAACTATTATCATTAAAAACTATTCAATACAATACAAGAAAGGTGTGCAACTAAACTATTCACACTAGTAAAAAATATCAGCCACGTTATATTCTTCGTAGCTATAGTCTAAATTTCGTAGCTATATAGAAAAAAAAACTAAAAAATGCTACGACAAATCGTAGCTATACCATTGTAGCCAAAATCAATCGTATCAAATCTCGTAGCAAGTTGTCACAGCGTTGCTACGAATATTTTAGTAGCTCTTTAGCTATTTGCTATGAAATTTTTGTGGCTAATTTAGCTACGAAACAAATCTTAGATAAAACGTGTCTTTTTAAAAAATATATATTAAAAATAAATCAAAAATGCATAAAAATATTTTTCTATTAATTAAATTACAAATTATGAATATATACACATATACACACAAATATATACACAGGCTCAACCACCGACTCCCACCACCGGTTCCGCCACCGGCTTCACGACAGACACCTCCACTGGCTCCGGATGCTACGTCTGAAGCGGCGACTCGATCTGCTTCTGGAAACAACCGTGTAACGGATGAAGCAACGCGTCACGCCTGCTCCGCCATCACGCTTCTTCTGCTTCCTCACCGTAGCTTCTTCTTCTTCACCTTCAAGCCGGTTCTCAGCACGAGGTCA
>NW_026014711.1:282500-285317 GCF_020379485.1 Brassica napus | reverse complement strand
CTTTGCTTCAGGCCGCTCCTTACTTGAGCTTAAATCTCCTTCTAAAGTCGGATACTCGCAGATGGACGGGCTGAGAAACCTCTGAGTTGTAAAATTCATAACTTCTTGCTCTGTGAATATTTGGCCCAATTCCAATTGACCTGGACTCCTCTTGATTCTTGAGGTAGAATCCATATAAATTAGCCTCGTGATTTAAACCCTCCTGGTTTGTAAGATATGGCATTTTTAGTGCACGTATGTCTTGGTTTGCGGCCTTGGCTAGTTGAGTAGGGCTTTGGTTTGACCTCCGGTTCAGTTGCGATCTGATGACCACATCATCCCCTCCCTCTTGACAAGGTTTCGACCTCGAAAACTGTAATAATCTGCACCAAGAGATAGAGCAAGTGAGCTTTCATTCTCTTTTGAGATTCTAAAGCCTTACCTTGGCATTGTTTTTGGTTTTGCTTCTTTAAGCAATATGGACTGCATTGTCTCTTGAACAATCTTCTGGTCCATCTCAAGAGTCACGCCTGGTGGTTCTTCTTCTTTAAATTCTTGCTCCTTAGTTCCTGTTACATCACCCTTTGACAAAGACAAGTGCATCATACAAAAATTTTGAGCTAATAAATCAGATAGAATAAAACTATCACTCTTATAGATAAATCTGTTTTCTTTTCTAGTGATGTTCAGTCAATATTGTTTACTTGGACAAACTACAGCAAAGTGTCCTCTTTTATGACAATCTATAACATGTCTGACTTTAAATTTTAAGTTAAGAGCTTTAATTAAAAAGACTTAATTGGCTTGTTGTCTCTTCTTTCTTTGGGCTTGGAATCTCTTTATTCCTTAAGTCATGGACAGCTTTTGATTCCAAACAGGATGTTGAGTTGTGTCTTTCTGGACCTCAGGACCTGTCTTAACATTCTTGGACAAAGACAAGTGACTCATACCAGTGGGAGATGGATGTTTATAAACAAATTTATCAAGTATAGGACTTACCTTGGCCTTTCCTTGAAGAATTGGTTTGTCTGATTTTCTTTGTATCTAGCCAATGTGTCTGGGCTGAAAAGGTTTTCTCCATGGACTTTGGGACCTCATAAGGTGGTATTTATCATATAAAACCGTGGGTATCTGGCTTGGCCGAATCTGGTCTTGATAGATCAAGCTTCTATGGCCTTGTTGTGGCACCACTTCTTTGCCTCTTTGGACACACCATTTGAAAATCTCCTTGGGTATTTTTTTCTGGTTTCTTGCGTGCGAAGTGTAGTTCACATACTTCCTGATCATAACATCTTTAAGATCTTCCCAGTTGGTGACAACCTCTTATGGACTTTTACCATTGTGTCTTATCTACTCTTTTCCACATGAGTAAGCATTTCCGGAAAGTTGCTTGATGGCATGAGCTAGCCTCTCCTTCTTTGGCACGCCATAGTATGTAAAACCAATCATCCATGGTTCTTCCCATGTTAGATACTCACTTGACCAACTGCTTCCTGAAAAAGAAATAAATATTAACTCATCAGCAGAGTTATAATCATGATAAGAATAATTTGAGTATTTCATGAGTATAAGAAGTTTGGTGTTGGTGATCCATGAAGGATCTGGTGGCTTGGGCTCAACATAGCCAGCATCTAGTGCATCTCCAAATTCTTTCTCCATGTGGTGGTCGTCTGCCTTGTGGCTTATTTCTTTTTCCCAACTGAGCAATATTATCATCGAGCTCTTGTGTACCTACTAAGTGTTGGTTCAGTCTGGTCTTCATGATTTGGCCGTGTCTCTCCTCTTCCATTGCTTCCTGAAACAATCTCAAAGAGCAAAAGCAAGTGAAATGTATGAAAGCTTTGGTCGAACCCAAAATAAATCAAATGCAACACAATGCAATTACCCTAAACCGAGAGAATTATGCAAATAATGAACCAAAATGAATAAAATCTATGATGCAATATTTTTTTTTTTTTTAAATGCAGCAATATGATATGCACGAAAACTTTAAATAAAATGTCTAATAAAATGACTAGGATAATAAAATAACTAAACTTGATATGCAATGCAAAAGAAAAAAATGGAAACACAAACTTAAAGGCAGATATTTTTATGGGTTTTCTTTTATGGAAACTAATGAATGCAAACACTATCACTAATTTTTTTGAATTTTCGTGGATCCAAACTACCTAAAACTTCTTCTTTTCTTTTCTTTCTGGTTTACAGGAATGATGAACAGCAAGAACAGAAAAATATGAAGAAACAAAACTTGAAAACAAGAAGACAGTTTTTATGGATTTTTGGTTTATGATGGAAGCAAATGCAAGCAAATGAAATATGATGCAGGATAGATATCACCTTAGTCAGGAGCTTGAGCTCTGATACCAAAATGTTGTAGGCACAGGGGGGGTAACCCACGAATTGATAAAAATGGTGGAACCAAGGTTTAAACAACCTGAAAACAAAGGAACCGATTTTTATGAGTTTTAGAGTTTTATGATGCAAACAAAAACAAATATGAAAACAAATGAGATGATGATGATAATGATAATAAAACAAGATAAATAAACAAAGGATAGGATGGAATAGCTGCTGGATGTGTATCACTCTCAGCTGATTAGAAGATGAAAACTAAGTGGATTTGCGGATGAAGGTTTGATTGAATCTCTCAATCTGATGGAATGATGGATCGAAAGTGATTGACTCTTCAATCTGTGTACTGAGCTTTTTTGATTTGCACAAACAACTAGACTCACGAAATCAATAAGACAACAAAGAATCTCTCTTTGAATCCTAAAGACCGATATTTTATACAAAGAACAACTTTGATAAAAACTGAAATAAACTTTCTATTAA
>NW_026014711.1:257500-265000 GCF_020379485.1 Brassica napus | reverse complement strand
ACCTGTCCAAACCAAGTTAAAACCTTGAGAGAAAAGTAGAAAAAGAAAGCAAGTGATTCCGAGCTATTTCGAGAGTTTTAGAGAGTTTTCGAGATCAGTTCTCTATTGATTTCGAGTCATCGCCTTGGGAAGGTTCTGTCCAACTGAAGGTCAATCAAGTGAAGATCAGATCAGATGGGAGTCAAGTCAACGTGGCTATAGAGAGAGAGAGAGAGAGAGAAAGGAAGTGATCGATTCTAGAGTATGGTCGATTCTGAAGACCGATACTCCACCGAGAAGGCCAGTTCCGTCCAATCGGCGATTCTCTACGATTGTGACGCGGAAGCTCTGTCCAATTCAATCCGTCCAAGCCAGTCATATTCTCCTACAATCAAGTGGAGGTGCTGTCCAAGATTAGTTCAGTTCCATGGGTTCAGATCAGTCGAAGTTCTGCTCGATACTCCGCCGGGAAGTCCGAAGAACTGTCCAGAAGCTAGAGGAGGTTCTGTCCGAGTCCAGATCAGCCTGTCGAGGCCTGTCAACTTCTTCATGGTGAAGCCAAGGTTGTGTCCAAGACAAGATCAGTCCATTCCAGTCCAGTCAAGGCGTCCATTGGGTTTTGGCCATGTCCTCTCCGATCAACCAGCTGCTTCTCGCCTAGAACACTGTGAGTTGGTTTGTGTGAATTCCACTTGGAATTTAGGGTAGTTGTGAGTTGGTTTGTTTGAATTCCACTTGGAATTTAGGGTAGATCGAGTCTGCATATAGATTAGAATGATCACGCTATTGAATGGTAGAGTCCTTAGGGTTATTTTATTTATGGAACCGGACTCAGTTTAGCAAGGGCTAAGCTGAGATGAATGGAATTAAGACTGAGTTAATAACCTGACTAGGACTAGGGCTAGGATGCATCATGTTTTCTATTATTGCGTGTTGATATTGTTGAGTGCAGGTTCCCGTTATCTTTAAAGATAGTTTCTCAGCGGGAGGCTGGACTATCTGGGTAACGGTTTGATTTATTGTTTAGTATTGATATTATTGTTTAGTATTAGTACTAAGGGTCTTAGGCCATATAGGCCGGACTACTGGTACTATGGTTAGTGTTGTAGAGTCGAGTGTCTAGTTAGGATCTGGAACTTTATCTTTAGGTTAGGTTCTAGATTGAGTTTGTGTTGTGTGAGTGTGCCGACAGTATGTGCGTAACCCGCCCATACTAGGCTTGTGTAGGGGTGATTAGTGTTTCCTCGGCCTCGTACCCAGCGGGTTCAAGGAAACCCCTTATTCGCTGGATCGGGAAGACTCAGACGAACGGTGTCATGTACTATGGCTGAGTATTACACGACGGTGTAATGTGGCAGTGACCCGAAGGACTGTGGGCTGTCGCGCGGTGACCCGAAGGACTGTGGGCCGCGGTCGGTTGAAAGTTCCTTCTTCTGGCCTTTGTGGTAGGGAGATAGGATATTGCCGATAGAGAGGAGGAACACGAAGTCACCAGGGCCCAGGTTAGAGTGTTGTGTTAGAGTGTCGTAGAGGGTTATGGAACCCTCGAGTTAGTGTAGCACCGATATACGGTGTTACAAGTTAGATCGAGTCGTAGTTACTCATAGTCTTATTATTGTGATTGTGTTTGTGGTTGATTGATTTGCTTGCAGGTTCTGACATTAAGTCTAAGTCTGGTTTAGGTACCGGATTAGGCTTGATGTGTATTTCGTTAGTGTAGGCCTGACGTTGGCCTGTATGTGTTTGAGTGATTGCTTGTGAAGGGTGGTGGATATTAAAGCTATGCGGTATCATTGGTTGGCCGATCATGTTCTTGTTTGATTGTTGGTCGATCGATTAATGATACTTGTATAGTCTAAGTGTCTAACACTACATGAGTATTGAACTCAGGCGTATATATGGTTAACTAGGGATTGCTTGTTGACTTGTTTTAATGCAGGTTCCCGTTACTTGAAGCTAGATCATGGCAGGAGGCCAAGTCTAACTTAGTAACGGTTTGCTTAGCCTTAGCTTTTATTGCATGCTAGGGCTAGATTGATTGTTATTTTGGGTTGTCTGGGTAGAGTCTAGGTTGCGGGTAGAGGCCGCCAGCTCACTGAGTAACATTAGGTTACTCATCCAACTCCGTTGTCCTTTTTGCAGGTCGCTTTAGGTAAGGATGATCGGATAGCTTGGTGCTGGACGTTAGGACCGCCGGTGTAGATTTTCATGCCTTTTGTAAACGGTATTGTGGATTTGTGTTTAGTTGACTCGATTTGGCATTAGGCCGGGACCGGTCTCGAATTATATCAATGTATGGATATTTCTCGAATCAATAAAGTAATTGTTTTATATGCGCTTCATGAGTACTCTGATATTTGACTAGTCCGGTCTAACACAACGTTAGGTCGAGGTACGGGTTGAAAAGCCTTAGGCCTTGATCTAACGGAAAACGCTAACTCTAGGTACGGGTTGCAAAGCCTTATGCCTTGACGCAGCGGGACGAGTTAGTGGATGAACTGGTCTAGGTCGTGGAGTAAAGTTTGTGACTCTGACCGGATTGTCCCTAGCCCGTCACGTAGCGCTTCCGGACCATGGTGTTGGGTTGGACGGTCAGTCATGTTCTTGTTTGATTGTTGGCTGGCCGGTTGGCCTTTCATCTCCAACCCTTGGTGTGGGTCGTCCGTCGGTCATGTTCTTGTTTGATTGTTGGCCGGTGGGTCGACCTATGCTTAGGACGGTTCGGGGGTGTTACAGAGGTGGTATCAGAGCATGGTTTCGTCCATGCTTCCGGAACTCATGATTTAATCGGTTTTAAATATTTATCGAGTCAAAATGAGTCACAAAAGGCATTAGGGAAACCGGTCACGTCCAGCGATAGGATTTGTGGTTTTAGGAATTAGGATTGAGATAGTGGAATCTAGAACTGTTAGGTTGCTTGGGTAGAACTGTTAGGTTGCTTGGGTAGAACTGTTAGGTTGCTGGTTAGAATTGCGGTTAGGTTGCATTGTTAGTATTTTCTAGGTTAGTAGATTATTTGATTAATTGTCTACTAACTTGCATGTTAAGTGTTCTTTTGAGTTGCAGCGAGTAAGTATGTTTGTTGATCGGAACTTTAAGGGATGAAAACCTTAAAGTGGAGGGAGTTCGAGGCCAAACCCAAACCCGAAGCGAAAGAGTGGAGGCAGATTCAGAGAACTGGACAGTGGTATGGACTGGACAGATGGGAGGAAACAAAACTTCGTTGGGAAAGGACTTCATCAGTAGTTGGGAAACAAAGATCGAGAAAATGGTTGGACTAATCAGGAACGAGCATGGACAAGATCATATCAGGGCAATGAGTGTGTTATGGCAGAGTAAAAGAAAGAGGATGACTCAGTGATCATAAAGTGAAGAGATATGAAGACAATTGTGGAGGCCTTGAAGAGGACACTCAAGGAACCGTGGTGGACAGAGTAAAGAGGTTATGGAGACGAGGGGAGAATGTTGTGAAGACAAGCAATTGCGCAACTAAGAATTCGAGGACGAATTCTATTAAGGAGGGGAGAATGTAGAAACCCGTTAAAAAAAAAAGAAAAGAAAGAAAAGAGTGGTCGAGTATCTTTGTGGTGGTCGAGTCGCATGCGATATGGATCGATCAAGAAGCTTTGAAGTACGAGGTGGGCAAAGAAGTGATCGTGAGTGAACTATGAGTCGAATAAGTTGCTCGACCATAGTTAGAAGATGTCTTAGATTGATGAGACGGACGTTTTCGAAGCATAACATTTTTGGAAGCACGACGGTTTAGAAGCTCGACGTTTTGGAAGAATGACGTTTCTTCAGCATGAAGTTTTCCGCGAAACTTCGTATCAGCGGAATATTAATTCGAAGACATTGGAAACATGATGGGAATTAAGCACGACGGGAAGTAAGCACGACGGGAAGCAAGCACGACGGGATTGAAGCACGACGGGAAAACCCGAAATTAGACTAAAACCCTAATTTCGGTATTATGCAAGTCTTTGATGAAGCCGAAGGATCGGGAAATATTTACCGCCAAGGTCAGACTTCAGATTGGAGTTTATTAAAAATATTAAACTCATCTGAATGGGAGAAGAAAAATATTCGGGATTAATCGCGGTCAGAAATTTACCGGAAGGACCGAAATCAGGCCAATGGACCGAGAAGCTCGAGGTGGCTTGTTGCATGGGTTCAGAACGTGGTGTCAACTGTCCAGCAAGATGAGTGTCTACAGAAGCTCGAGGTGTCGACGTGCATGTAAGCTGCACATGCAGCTTGACATGTAGAAGCACGAGGTGGATCGACCAAGCACGAGGTGTCTCCGCGCATGCAACCAAAGCATGCGGCCAGCCATGTGTGTGATGTGTGGCGCCTTGCATGAGCTCCAGTCATGCAGCCTGACATCTGGGAGGAGTGGTGGCGTCCTGCATGTGTCCTGGACATGCAGCCAGCCATGTGGAGCACGAGGTGGATCGGCCAAGCACGAGATGTCGCGACGCATGCAACCGAAGCATGCTGATCGACATGTGTGAGGATGTGTGGCGCCTTGCATGAGCTCCAGTCATGCAGCCTGACATCTGGGAGGAGTGGTGGCGTCCTGCATGTGTCCTGGACATGCAGCCAGCCATGTGGAGCACGAGGTGTCGCCGTGCATGCGTCCGGAGCCATGCGGAGCGACACACGGGCTGCCACCAACCTGAAGCTGATTGGCTGGTGTCTCCTATAAATACCCCACGACCCCAGCTCATTTCTTCACATCCAGACCTGTCCAAACCAAGTTAAAACCTTGAGAGAAAAGTAGAAAAAGAAAGCAAGTGATTCCGAGCTATTTCGAGAGTTTTAGAGAGTTTTCGAGATCAGTTCTCTATTGATTTCGAGTCATCGCCTTGGAAGGTTCTGTCCAACTGAAGGTCAATCAAGTGAAGATCAGATCAGATGGGAGTCAAGTCAACGTGGCTATAGAGAGAGAGAGAGAGAGAGAAAGGAAGTGATCGATTCTAGAGTATGGTCGATTCTGAAGACCGATACTCCACCGAGAAGGCCAGTTCCGTCCAATCGTCGATTCTTTACGATTGTGACGCGGAAGCTCTGTCCAATTCAATCCGTCCAAGCCAGTCATATTCTCCTACAATCAAGTGGAGGTGCTGTACAAGATTAGTTCAGTTCCATGGGTTCAGATCAGTCGAAGTTCTGCTCGATACTCCGCCGGGAAGTCCGAAGAACTGTCCAGAAGCTAGAGGAGGTTCTGTCCGAGTCCAGATCAGCCTGTCGAGGCCTGTCAACTTCTTCATGGTGAAGCCAAGGTTGTGTCCAAGACAAGATCAGTCCATTCCAGTCCAGTCAAGGCGTCCATTGGGTTTTGGCCAAGTCTTCTCCGATCAACCAGCTGCTTCTCGCCTAGAACACTGTGAGTTGGTTTGTGTGAATTCCACTTGGAATTTAGGGTAGTTTTGTGAGTTGGTTTGTTTGAATTCCACTTGGAATTTAGGGTAGATCGAGTCTGCATATAGATTAGAATGATCACGCTATTGAATGGTAGAGTCCTTAGGGTTATTTTATTTATGGAACCGGACTCAGTTTAGCAAGGGCTAAGCTGAGATGAATGGAATTAAGACTGAGTTAATAACCTGACTAGGACTAGGGCTAGGATGCATCATGTTTTCTATTATTGCGTGTTGATATTGTTGAGTGCAGGTTCCCGTTATCTTTAAAGATAGTTTCTCAGCGGGAGGCTGGACTATCTGGGTAACGGTTTGATTTATTTGTTTAGTATTGATATTATTGTTTAGTTATTAGTACTAAGGGTCTTAGGCCATATAGGCCGGACTACTGGTGCTATGGTTAGTCTTGTGGAGTCGAGTGTCTAGTTAGGATCTGGAACTTTATCTTTAGGTTAGGTTCTAGATTGAGTTTGTGTTGTGTGAGTGTGCCGACAGTATGTGCGTAACCCGCCCATACTAGGCTTGTGTAGGGGTGATTAGTGTTTCCTCGGCCTCGTACCCAGCGGGTTCAAGGAAACCCCTTATTCGCTGGATCGGGAAGACTCAGACGAACGGTGTCATGTACTATGGCTGAGTATTACACGACGGTGTAATGGGCAGTGACCCGAAGGACTGTGGGCTGTCGCGCGGTGACCCGAAGGACTGTGGGCCGCGGTCGGTTGAAAGTTCCTTCTTCTGGCCTTTGTGGTAGGGAGATAGGATATTGCCGATAGAGAGGAGGAACACGAAGTCACCAGGGCCCAGGTTAGAGTGTTGTGTTAGAGTGTCGTAGAGGGTTATGGAACCCTCGAGTTAGTGTAGCACCGATATACGGTGTTACAAGTTAGATCGAGTCGTAGTTACTCATAGTCTTATTATTGTGATTGTGTTTGTGGTTGATTGATTTGCTTGCAGGTTCTGACATTAAGTCTAAGTCTGGTTTAGGTACCGGATTAGGCTTGATGTGTATTTCGTTAGTGTAGGCCTGACGTTGGCCTGTATGTGTTTGAGTGATTGCTTGTGAAGGGTGGTGGATATTAAAGCTATGCGGTATCATTGGTTGGCCGATCATGTTCTTGTTTGATTGTTGGTCGATCGATTAATGATACTTGTATAGTCTAAGTGTCTAACACTACATGAGTATTGAACTCAGGCGTATATATGGTTAACTAGGGATTGCTTGTTGACTTGTTTTAATGCAGGTTCCCGTTACTTGAAGCTAGATCATGGCAGGAGGCCAAGTCTAACTTAGTAACGGTTTGCTTAGCCTTAGCTTTTATTGCATGCTAGGGCTAGATTGATTGTTATTTTGGGTTGTCCGGGTAGAGTCTAGGTTGCGGGTAGAGGCCGCCAGCTCACTGAGTAACATTAGGTTACTCATCCAACTCCGTTGTCCTTTTTGCAGGTCGCTTTAGGTAAGGATGATCGGATAGCTTGGTGCTGGACGTTAGGACCGCCGGTGTAGATTTTCATGCCTTTTGTAAACGGTATTGTGGATTTGTGTTTAGTTGACTCGATTTGGCATTAGGCCGGGACCGGTCTCAAATTATATCAATGTATGGATATTTCTCGAATCAATAAAGTAATTGTTTTATATGCGCTTCATGAGTACTCTGATATTTGACTAGTCCGGTCTAACACAACGTTAGGTCGAGGTACGGGTTGAAAAGCCTTAGGCCTTGATCTAACGGAAAACGCTAACTCTAGGTACGGGTTGCAAAGCCTTATGCCTTGACGCAGCGGGACGAGTTAGTGGATGAACTGGTCTAGGTCGTGGAGTAAAGTTTGTGACTCTGACCGGATTGTCCCTAGCCCGTCACGTAGCGCTTCCGGACCATGGTGTTGGGTTGGACGGTCAGTTATGTTCTTGTTTGATTGTTGGCTGGCCGGTTGGCCTTTCATCTCCAACCCTTGGTGTGGGTCGTCCGTCGGTCATGTTCTTGTTTGATTGTTGGCCGGTGGGTCGACCTATGCTTAGGACGGTTCGGGGGTGTTACAGAGGTGGTATCAGAGCATGGTTTCGTCCATGCTTCCGGAACTCATGATTTAATCGGTTTTAAAT
>NW_026014711.1:240000-247500 GCF_020379485.1 Brassica napus | reverse complement strand
TCGTGCCTAAACTGAAGAGGAAAGAGCTGTTGGACATTAATGTCGGTTTGCTCCAAATAAGGCAGGTTTGAGTAAATGAGGATCCTCCTGATCCAATGGCTGCTGGTGCATGGTATGGACTTGTATAACTCCTCTTGGCCGTGTATGATGTCTCATGATTGGTTGAAATGATCTCCTGGTCGCCAATGTCTGGTTTGAAGCTGAATGAACCGGCTAGCTTCCAATTGAGGCAAGTGTAGAACTGGTTTGGCCGGTTTTGGAGATTGGATCATAACTTCATAATTCCGTGGCCATTTCTCCTGATATTGGGCTTTCTGGAAAGCTGAGAAACTTCTCTTGACTCCAATGATGGGCTTTTCTTCAGGCCGCTCCTTCCTTGGGCTGGAATCGCCTTCTAAAGTCGGGTACTCGCAGATGGACGGGCTGGGAAACTTCTGACTTGTAAAATTTATAACTTCTTGCTCCATGAATATTTTGGCTCGATTCCAATTGGGCTGGACTCCTTCTTGAGTATCAAATCCAATACAATTGGTTTCATGTTGAAAGTCCTTCTGGTTGTAGAGATATACGCCTTGGACTGAACCTCGGTCGCTGGTACCTCCTAGATGGCCGGTTTGGACGGTTTGGTGAGACTCTGGTTGAACCATGGATTTCGTGACAACAACATCCCCTCCCTCTTGACAAGGTTTCGACCTCGAAACTATATAACCTGCATCAAGATAGAGCAAGTCAGATTTCATTCTCTTTTGAGAGTTTAGAACCTTACCTTGGTATAATTTCGGTTTGGTGATGCATGGTGCATCTGGTGGCTCTTCTTTGAGAAGATGTGAAAGGATCACGCCTCTGCTATGGTCATGGCCATTACATATCTTCTGGAGTGGATGGTCCTTTAAAGTTTGGGTGGCCACGTTTCTGATCTTCCTTGGAGTTGATTCTCCTAGCAACATAAGATTATCCGGTGGGATTTCTTTGAAGCTTTCTTCTTGGCAACCTGAAATAATCTCAACACTCTGGACAAAAAGCAAGTGCATTATATCTGTCATGGAAATATTAAGAACATGCTGATCTAAAATGAATCTTACCATAGGTTTTGGAACTTGAACAATAGATTGTTCAGATTTCGGTTTCCACTTGGGAGTGAATTCATGGCTGAGCTTATGGTCTGGTTCTTTCTTTGGGACTTCAATAAGCTTATAGCTATCATTTATTCTCCCTGCACCAAGAACACACACGTCAGTACTAGTATCCAAAGTTGGTGTTAGACACTTACCTTGGTGGGATACTTTTAGGATCGGTTTTGCTTCTTTAAACAACATGGACTGCATTGTGTCTTGAACCATCTTATGGTCCATCACAGGTGTGGCGCCTGGTGGCTCCTCTCCTTTGAATTCATGCTCCTTAGTTCCTGTTACATCACCCTTTGACAAAGACAAGTGCATTATACAAGAATTTTGAGCTAATAAATCAGATTGAATAAAACTATCACTCTTCATAGATAAATCAGTTTTCTTTTCTAGTGATGATTCTATCAATGCTTGTTTACTTGGACAAACTACAGCAAAGTGTCCTCTTTTATGACATCTATAACATGTCTGATCTTTTAAATTTTCAGAGTTAGAAGACTTACCTTGGCTTGTTGGTTCTTCTTTATTTGTGTTTAAAATCTCCTTGTCTCTTGGACTTAAATCATGGACAACTTTTGATCTCAACAAGGATGTTGAGTTCGTCTCTTTTTGGACCTCAGGACCTGTCTTAACATTCTTGGACAAAGACAAGTGACTCATACAAGTGGTACATGATTCATTAACTAATTTATCAAGTATAGGACTTACCTTAGCCTTTACTTGGACAATAACAGGTTCTGGCGTTTCTTTGGAAACATGAGTTAGATACCTCCTTGGGTATATCTTTCGGATCTTAGAACTTGTGAGTTCTGGTGAAAATTCATCCCTCATGACTTTCTTAAGATCTCTCCACGTTTTGATAGCTGGCTCCTTGTAAAACCATCTATCATCTTCTTCTTGTACCCACCATTTAAAGGCATTACCTCTTAGTTGATCAATGGCATAAGATAGTCTCTCTTCTTTCAGAATGTTGTTGTAGTGAAACCATTCATCAAGGTTCCTCTCCCAAAATAGGTAGCTTCTTCCTCCTGAAAATGTAAAGAGTTCAATTTTATCAGCAAAAGATTTATGATCAAACCGAGAATTAGCAACATGATGAGTATGGGTTTGAGAAGTTGGATGTTGATTGATCCTTGAAGGATCTGGTGGCTTGGGCTCGACATAGACAGCCTCTGGTGCATCTCCAAATCTCCTTTCTCCTTGCTGTGGACGTTGGGCTCGTGCCTTGTTTCTTTTCCTCAACTGAGCAGTCCAATCATTGATCTCTTGCAAAGCTGTCAACTGTTGGTTCTGTTTGGCCATCTGACTTTGGCCGTGTGTTTTTCCTACCATGGCTTCCTGAAAACACTCTCAAAGATCAAGTGAAGGTATGGAAAAATCTATAGTTTGTGAGTTTCACGATTGTAGTCTTAAGAATCACAATAATAAGAATTTGCTCTCTTATTAATCTTAAGGAAAATCCTCTCAAAACCTTAAGCTATCTCTCACACAATCATGAAACCCTTAAGGGATGCAACATGCTTTGCAACTCCTTATATATAACTCACAATTTCCTAAACTCAATAGGAATCAGATAAATAGATAATTTCCTATTCCATAACTCGGTAGGAAATAAATAGCTTGCTCTCCAAGCTACTTCAAGCTTATCCCAACATTCTCCCCCTTAAGCTTGAACTCATTTCTTGATAACTCTTCAATGCCAATCAAACTTCTCATCTCTGAAAAACGAATCCTTGCAAGAGCCTTTGTTAGAATGTCGGCCTTTTGCTCGCTCCCTGCTACATGTTGAACGTCGATCAATCCTCTATCAATACACTCTCGTATGAAGTGATATCGTCTATGAATATGCTTGCTTCGCCCATGAAACACTGGATTCTTTGTGAGAGCTATAGCCGACTTGTTGTCAATGCGAATCATCACCCTCTCACTCGTTTCTCCAACTATCTCACCAAGAAGTTCTTGTAACCAAATAGCTTGCTTGGCTGCCTCCGTTGCTGCCATGAACTCTGCTTCACAAGATGATAGCGCCACAGTTTCCTGTTTCTGAGAACACCAAGTAATAGGTGAATCTCTGAAATAGAAAATATGTCCAGTTGTGCTTCTCCCATCATCTTCATCAACATTGTGACTTGCATCACTGTAACCGACGAGTTTGGAATTAGTTCCCTTCCGAAACACGAGTCCACACGAAAGAGTTCCCTTTAAATATCGTAACACTTGTTTCATAGCTGCAGCATGCGACGTTTTTGGTTCAGCCATGTACCTGCTCATCACTCCAACCGAATAGGAGAGGTCGGGTCGAGTGTGAAGAAGGTATCTAAGACACCCAATAACTCTTCGGTATTCCCTCTCATCTACGCCTTTCTCTCCTTGAGCTTTCGAGAATTTCAAACTCGGATCCATTGGTACATGAACCATATTGCAGTCTTGCATCTTTGTTTCCTCTAATATCCTTTTAGCATATCTTTCTTGCTTCAATGTTATCCCTTCACCATGTTGATCAACTTCAATACCTAGGTAATACGTAAGTTTACCTAAATCACTCATCTCAAAACGTGCAGACATTCCTCTCTTGAAGCCGTCAATCATCTCTCGGTTTGTTCCGGTCACAAGAAGGTCATCAACGTACACGGCTACAAGAAGAACATCTCGGTTTTGCTCCTGACGTCGATACAGTGCAGGCTCCTTGTCGCATTTAACGAATTTCAACTCTCCTAGCACTTTGTTTAACTTCTCGTTCCATGCCCTTGGAGCTTGACGCAACCCATAAAGTGCTTTATTCAGTTTGTATACTTTGCTCTCCTCTCCTTTTGCTACAAATCCCTCAGGTTGAGACACATATACCTCTTCTTTCAAGTCACCATGGAGGAACGCAGTCTTGACGTCTAGATGATGTACTTCCCAGCCTCTTGACGCTGCCAAGGATAGTATGAATCGAACCGTTTCAATGCGTGCTACAGGCGCGAAGACTTCATCAAAGTCAATTCCATGACGCTGAATGTAACCCTTTGCTACTAGTCTGGCTTTGTATTTGTTTATGCTTCCGTCGGAGTTGCGTTTGACTTTAAAAATCCATTTTAAGCCGATTGCTTTAGCTCCTGCAGGTAACTCAACTAGATCCCAAGTCTTGTTCTTAACTATAGATTTTATCTCATCGTCACAGGCGTCTCTCCAAACTTTCTTCTCTTTAGCTTCTCCGAAATCCCACGGTTCATCATTTATACTCAGCAACAGGCGCTCTCCTTCGACCTCTGCGAGTAAGATATAGTCATCAAGATAGCTAGGCTTTCTTGTCTCTCTTTGAGACCTTCTCAAATCTACGTTCTCAGCTACGCTCTCCTCTTCTTCTTGGTTCTCAAGGTCGTGATCAGGCGCTGTTGTATCTTCTTCCTCGTCTTCTTGCTTAATATCAACTTCTCCCTCGTCGACGCCATGATTTCCATATTCTCCAATCTCAATGCTGAACGTTCCTGTATCTTCTTTATCACAGCTCTTCCAATCCCATCTCTTATTTTCATCAAATATTACATCTCTGCTGACTGCTACCTTTCTATTTATTGGGTCTAGTAGCCGGTAAGCTTTTGATCCAGATTCCGTGCCGAGGTGTACCAACATCCGTGATCTATCATCTAGTTTCCGAAGGTGAGGAGTATCGACCTTTGTATGAGCGATGCATCCAAATATACGAACATGCTCGATGTTCGGTTTTCTTCCTTTGTATGCCTCGTACGGCGTCTGTAGTACAAGTACACGAGTGGCTACTCGATTGATGATATATGTGGCGTGTCTTATTGCTTCACCCCATATGTAGTTGGGTAGATCCATATGCTTCAAGATACTTCTCGTCATGCCTAAAAGAGTTCTGTTGCGTCTTTCTACCACCCCGTTCTGTTGGGGCGAGTAGGGAGCTGTAAGTTGTCTTGCAATGCCATTTGATTCACAGTAGCTTGAGAATTCGTTTGATGTAAACTCTCCGCCTCTGTCGCTTCTGAACGTACCAATAGTTTCTTTTGTTTCTTGCTCGACGATGGCTTTAAACTTTTTAAACTTCTCAAACGCTTCTCCTTTCTCCTTTAGAAGTATCGACCACATGTAGCGAGAATAGTCGTCTATGAGTACGAATATATACCTCTTCTTTGAAGGCGTGACGGGTGTGATCGGCCCACATAAGTCTCCATGGATGAGTTCAAGAGCTCTCTTTGCTCGGAAAATAGTAGCGTGTGGGAATGGAAGCCTCGCTTGTTTCCCAAGCAAACACGATGAGCAAGTGTCTTTCTCAACTTTAATCTTGGGGATTCCTGTAACAAGGTCCTTATTGATCATTAAGCGCATTGATTCTCTTCCTATGTGCCCCAATCTCGCATGCCACTTTGCAGAATCACTTGTTGCAGTAAGTTGTAAGCATCTCTCGCTGACTATGTCCATTAGAACCTTATACAGTCGATTTCTTGATCTCTTTGCCTTCACTATCAACTTGTCATCCTTGTCCCTCAGCGTGAGCAAATCATCTTTCATCCTTACATCACAACCAGACTCGGTAGCTTGTCCCAAGCTAATTATGTTACTCTTCAAATCTGGTATATAGTAGACATCGCTTAGGATTTTCTTTCCTCCATCTTTGCTGTAAAATAATATCGAGCCTTTTCCCTTTATGTCGATACGGGAGTCATCGCCAAATCTCACTTTCCCAGTAATAGTTTCATCAATTCCTTTGAAGTAGTTTCGATTTCCGGTCATGTGATTACTTGCCCCGTTATCTAAGTACCACACATTGTCCTGCTCTGAGTTTGATTCAAGATCTTGAGGCTTGATATTCTTTTCGTTGAGATAAACAACTTCGTGCACCATCAATTCTTCAGCTTCCTGTGTGTTAGTATTGTTGTTGTTGTTATTTGTCTCGGTAATCTCTTGTAGCTTTAGAAGTCGGTCAGGACATGTGGATGCATAATGTCCGTTTTTATCACAGCGGAAGCAAGTGATTTTTGAGAGGTCGAAGTTTTCATAGTTCCTATCATTGTAATATCGACCTCGCCCTCTGCCTCGGTTGTAGTAACGTCCTCCACGTCCACGACCTCTATACTAGCTGTTGTTGTCACGGTTGGAAGAGGATTGCTGCGAGTCCATATTCGCATACATAAGCTTGTTCTGCGTTTCTGGCTCTGCTTCTTCCTCCTCTTTCACTCGTTCTTCATAAGCTTTTAATCTCCCGATGATATCCTCGAAACTCGTATTCTTTAGATCAAGAACTTGTTCCAACGATGCAACAATGTGTATAAACTTCTTCCGCGGGAGACTTGACAAGAATTTCTTCACCAGCTTTGTCTCCTCAATATTTTCACCTAGAGCGGTTGACTTGGCTGCGATTTCGGATAGCTTTCCGACAAAGTCATCGATGGTGTCGTTATCTTTCATCTTCAATCTTTCGAACTCAGCCATTAATGTCTGTAATCTTGCTTCACGAACACGATCTGCCCCCATGTATCGAGATTTAATTGCATCCCAAACTTTCTTCGCAGTCTCCAATTCTCCTACTTGTAGTATGAGTGCTTCGGGTATAGACTGAAATATTAGGGCTGTGGCCATATTGTTCTTCTCACTATCATCAGATTCATTCTCCACTGTTTCCCATACTTTGTGAACTTTAAGCAGCACCTTGATTCTAATTGCCCAAACGGTGTAGTTCGTTGCCGTAAGCATCGGACATGTTATCTTGGAGGGTCCTCCTCCTTCCTTCCTTGCCACGACAATATCTCCCATTGTCAAACGATCGCACAAAAACCTTGAATGCTCTGATACCAAATATAGTTTGTGAGTTTCACGATTGTAGTCTTAAGAATCACAATAATAAGAATTTGCTCTCTTATTAATCTTAAGGAAAATCCTCTCAAAACCTTAAGCTATCTCTCACACAATCATGAAACCCTTAAGGGATGCAACATGCTTTGCAACTCCTTATATATAACTCACAATTTCCTAAACTCAATAGGAATCATATAAATAGATAATTTCCTATTCCATAACTCGGTAGGAAATAAATAGCTTGCTCTCCAAGCTACTTCAAACTTATCCCAACAAAATCCTGGTCGAATCAAAATAAGAACCAAAAATGCAAGCTAATTAAAATTAAACCGAAAAATTGCAATTATGAACCGAAATGAAATAAACTATGCTAAAATAATTTTTCTTTCGGTTTTCTCAATGCAAAAACGAAATGAATCAATATGGAATGACAATTAACACAAGTGAAAAGAAAATATGGAAAGAAAAACTAACACTTATTTTTTTTTGAATTTTCTTATGCAAGAAACAAATATGGAAATGCAGATTTGTTTTTTTTTAAATGAATGCACAAAATCTAAATATGGCAAGTGGAGCT
>NW_026014711.1:207500-212500 GCF_020379485.1 Brassica napus | reverse complement strand
AACATTGATCACCAAAGGCAATAAAAAGATCCTAGAGACAATGCCCGCAATGACCACTGGTCTATACTATGCAAGGATCAGTATGATCGAGGCCAATGCCTCCGAGCTATTCACTTTATGGCATAACCGGCTTGGCCATCCCGGAACAGGAATGATGCGAAAATTGATGATGAATTCACAAGGGCACACATTCAAAGGAGTTATCCCACGAAATCTCACATGTGCAGCATGTGCACAAGGGAAACTCATAATCAGGCCATCACCAGCCAAGGTTAACAAAGAAACCTTAAACTTTCTGGAAAGGATTCAAGGAGACATATGTGGACCAATACACCCACCTTGTGGGACGTTTAGATACTTCATGGTCCTCATTGATGCATCGACCAGATGGTCGCATGTCTGCCTACTATCCACTAGGAACCTAGCCTTTGCACGGCTGCTTGCTCAGATGATAAGGCTGAGAGCACACTTTCCAGATTTCCCTCTTAAGACTATACGTCTAGACAATGCTGGTGAGTTCACGTCCCAAGCGTTTAATGAATACTGTATGTCCATGGGGGTAAGAGTAGAGCACTCCCTGGCACATGTCCATACACAGAACGGCTTGGCCGAATCATTCATTAAACGGATCCAGCTGATAGCCCGGCCACTGCTTATGAAGTCTCAACTTCCGGTATCAGCATGGGGACATGCGGTTTTACATGCAACGGAACTGATTCGCATCAGGCCATCTAGTGAGCATAGATATTCACCATCCCAACTACTCACGGGTCAAGAGCCAGACGTGTCCCACATCAAGACATTTGGATGTGCCGTCTACGTTCCAATTGCTCCACCACAGAGAACTAAGATGGGACCACAAAGAGGATGGGAATATACGTAGGATATGATTCCCCAAGCATTATAAAGTATCTTGAGCCAACAACCGGTGATTTGTTTAAGGCCAGATACGAAGACTCACAGTTTGATGAGTCCACATATCCGTCCTTAGGGGGAGATAACAGCCGGTTGATTTCAAAAGATTTAGAATGGTTTAGACCATCAACATCTTGGCAAGATCCTCGGACTAGAGAGTGTGATCTAGAAGTCCAAAAGATTATACATCTACAAGAGCTAGCTAATAAGTTGCCAGATACATTTGCTGACCCAAATAGAGTAACAATGTCACACAACCCGGCTTGTAATGCACCTATAAGATTAGACGTCCAAGATGGACAATGTCAAGTGGCTACAGAGTCTAAGCAACGTTTAAAACGTGGTAGACCAATTGGTTCCAAAGACAAACAGCCTCGGAAGTCCAAGAGAGGTGCTGGATCCAAGAGCATCAAGGAAACCGTCCAGGACATAGATGGACCGGTCGAGCCGACCAGGACGGTCGAGCCATGCGTACCGGCCACACCCGATGATCCGGCCGTTCCTCAAAGTGAGGTCCGGGACGCTGGGCTTCACGGGACACAAGAGCCGGACAACCAAGAGATCTCTATAGACCATGTAATGTCTGGAAAACAATGGAACAGAAAAGATATCAACGTTGATGATTTATTTGCATACAAGGTAGCACTTGAGATCATGGATAAAGATGAGGATCTAGAACCCACGTCCATACAAGAATGCATGCTAAGATCAGATTGGATCAAGTGGAAAGAAGCTATTAACGTGGAGTTAGAATCATTGAGAAAGAGAGGCGTTTTTGGCCCTATAACATTGACACCAAGAGATGTCAAACCAGTGGGATACAAATGGGTCTTTGTAAGGAAGAGAAACGAGAAAGGAGAAGTAGTGAGATACAAAGCACGGCTTGTAGCACAAGGATTCTCCCAAAGACCTGGAATAGATTATGAGGAGACTTACTCCCCTGTGGTGGATGCAACTACACTGAGATATCTAATCAGTCTGGCAGTGAAAGAAAACATTGACTTACGCCTAATGGATGTAGTAACTGCATACCTATACGGACCACTGGATAATGAGATACATATGAAAGTTCCAGAGGGTATTGAGCTCAAAGACAAGAAAGGTTCTCGAGAACAACATTGCATAAGGTTAACAAAGCCTTATATGGTTTAAAGCAATCAGGTCGAATGTGGTACAATAGATTATCCGAGTACCTAGTGAAAGAGGGTTATAAGAATGATCCAATAAGTCCATGTATATTCATAAAGAAATTCGACAGCAAGGGCTACGTGATCATGTCTGTTTATGTGGACGACCTGAATATTATAGGAACCTCTGGAGAGATTTCCCAAACCGTTGAATGTCTAAAGAAAGAATTCGAGATGAAAGACTTAGGGAAAACTAAGTTCTGTTTGGGATTACAGTTTGAGTATAAAGAGAATGGCATCCTTGTGCACCAAGAAACTTATACAGAAAAGATACTCAAGCAATTCTATATGGACAAGGCTCATCCCTTGCCATGTCCTATGGTCGTGAGGGCCTTAGACCTTGAGAAGGACCCATTCGGACCAAAGAAACCGGACGAGGAAGCACTCGGGCCGGAGGTGCCTTACCTAAGTGCCATTGGGGCCTTAATGTACTTGGCTAGTCATACTAGACCGGACATAAGCTTTGCCGTGAGCTTACTATCTAGATTTGGTTCTTGTCCGACTTTAAGGCACTGGAACGGAGTGAAACATCTGTTCAGATATCTGCAAGGAACAAAGGATCTCGGTTTGTTCTACACTAACCGGCCAGGAGAGAACTTGGTTGGATATGCAGATGCTGGGGACTTATCTGACCCACACCAGGCTAGATCTCAAACGGGATATGTATTCACACATAGTGGAGCCGCAATAAGCTGGCGTTCTACCAAACAATCCTTAGTGGCCACATCATCTAATCATGCCGAGATCATAGCCATGTATGAGGCAAGCCGTGAGCTTGTCTGGTTGAGGAACATGACCGGCCATGTCTTAAGAGAGAGTGGTCTGGCCGTGGGACAAGAGAAGGAGGAGCCAATGATCATCTACGAAGACAATGCAGCGTGCATTGCTCAGCTCAAGGAAGGATACATCAAGGGAGACAGGACCAAGCACATCCTGCCCAAGTTCTTCTTCACCCACGACTTGCAGAAGGCAAAGGAGGTTCAAGTAGTTCAAGTTCGATCAAGCGACAACTCAGCCGACCTCTTCACCAAGTCTCTGCCTACCTCAACGCACAGGAAGCTGGTTCATCAGATAGGGATGCGCCGGCTGAAGGATCTTCAGTGATGCCTTCATCAGGGGGAGTATCATGCGTTGTACTCTTTTTCCTGTCTATGGTTTCCATTTTTCCCACCTTGGGTTTTTGGTTTTCCTAGAGAGGTTTTAACGAGGCAACATCGTGCATGGTACGAGCCCATATGGTTATAGCATCCAAGGGGGAGTGTTAAGAACAATGTGGATAGCTAGTAACCATGCTAAGTAAGAACGGACCGCGTCCAGGCCCAAGACCAAGACCGCGTCCAGCAAGGAGAGAGAGGCGGCCAAAGCATTGGACCGACCTCAGCATTGGACCGACCTTAGATTTAGGAGTTTCCTTTTCTCTTCATGTTTATCTATAAGAGGTTTTCCTTTTTACTTTAGGATAAGGATTTGTACTATTTCCTTTTATCCATATCTTGTAATCCCCTATATAAGGGAACACTTTGATTAATGAAATACACACACGAATTCCCCTATTGTTCACAACAGCACGTATTAGCTCTAGAATTACTACGGTTATCCGAGTAGTAGTTACCATCAAACAAACTATAACTGATTTAATGAGCCATTCGCAGTTTCACAGTCTGAATTCGTTCATACTTACACATGCATGGCTTAATCTTTGAGACAAGCATATGACTACTGGCAGGATCAACCAGGTAGCATTCATAAATCAGGACAAGACCACGTCATATTCCCGCAAACACATGGAAAGTAGGAACAGACGCAGACTTGACCGTCATCTTTTGTCCGGAGACAAACGTGCTTAGCGGGACAGAATTTCTTCGGGTCACCGCCATAATATTTCCGCAACCGAGATCTCAGCAAACAGCTTATTCACCTTTGCGAACAATGCATAAACTATGCAAAGACGCAAGGATCACAAGTGCCGGCTTATGTGTTCACAACTTCCCCACCGAAGGAGATGCCGCAAACAACATTTTAAGCAAAGCCTAACAATTCCTTCCAGATAGGTACGCAACACAGGCCCCGGATCAGTTCAACAAGCATAAAACTATGCTAGTGAAGAAACTGAGGAGGATAGTTGGTCTGTAGTTGGGTGCGCGAGCACAGAGCCTACAAACACTAGCTATCCAATCACCACTCATACGCCGAATGTTCATTGCCCCGCTAACATCAATCTTTCCAACCACTCTTGAGATGTAATCAAAAAAGCAACTGGAAGACGGATGAAACCAGGCCAAGACCATGCAAGCGCGAAAATTTGAAGTTAGGGGCAAAACGGTCCACCGGAAAATTCGCCGGAAAAGTTCCCGGAAAATTCACCGGGGACAATCCGGCCATCGACCTCAACCCAGCCCTCGATAGTGTTGGACCGAACAGTCCAACACTACGTACCCGAACCGTTCGGGTACTGGGGGGTAGGAGGCTCAAGAGAGTGCCTACCCCTTATATATACAAAACGCTTTTTTTCAGTCTGTCACCAGTAGACATTGGTTGTGTTCCGGGGAGTATTTTTAATGTAAAAAAAAAATACTTCGAATTTGAATCTGATTTTTTGCATGCTTCATAAGGATGGTTAAAGCTATTTTCTGGTAAATTTTCATAAATTTCTTTTGCTTCTAACCATGTCTTTTGCATGCTACAAAGGTCGGAGTTTCGTGGTCTAAACGGATGTCTACAGCAACTTTTGATCAACACTTGACATCCTAAACTCTTTGTTGACATATTTTTGATGTTTCCTTTCAGAAAACTTTCTTCAAAAATATTAATTTTTGCATTTTTGGCTTCTCGGGTGATTTTGGCTGTCCGTGGGTGATTTTGGCCCACGTGGGCTGTCTGTTCAGTACACACGGACGT
>NW_026014711.1:160000-187500 GCF_020379485.1 Brassica napus | reverse complement strand
CCGGACGCATGCACGGCGGCACCTCGTGCTCCACATGGCTGGCTGCATGTCCAGGACACATGCAGGACGCCACCACTCCTCCCAGATGTCAGGCTGCATGACTGGAGCTCATGCAAGGCGCCACACATCCTCACACATGTCGATCAGCATGCTTCGGTTCCATGCGTTGCGACATCTCGTGCTTGGCGATCCACCTCGTGCTTCTACATGTCAAGCTGCATGTGCAGCTTCCATGCACGGTGACACCTCGAGCTTCTCTTGACACTCAGCTGGTTAGACAGTTGCCACCACGTTCTTATCCCTTCTGATCAAGCCACCTCGAGCTTCTCGGTTCCTTTGCGCGATTTCGACCCTTCTTGTGAATTTCTGACCCGCGATCAATCCCGAATATTTTTCTGCTCCCATTCTGATTCTCTGAATATTTTTAATAAACTACAGATGATGTTTGATATCCTTTAAAAATATTTCCCGAGCCTCCGGCTTCCTCAAAGAATTTCGTAATACCGAAATTAGGGTTTTTTCCCAACTTCGGGTTTTCCCGTCGTGCTTCAATACCGTCGTGCTTGCTTCCCGTCCTGCTTAATTCCCGTCCTGCTTCCGACTTATAATATCTTCAGAATAATATTTTACTGATACGAAGATATTCCGAGAAAACTTCGCGATGAAAAAACGTCAATCTTCAAAAACGTCGAGCTTCTAAACCGTCGTGCTTCAAAAATGTGATTCTTCCAAAACTGCCGTCTAATCAATCTAAGACATTTCTAACAATGGTAGAGCAGCTTATCTCAACTCATGCATCACTCACGATTCATTCTTTGACCTTCTCGTACTTTAAATTTCCCGATCGATCTGTATTGCCCGCGACTCAACCAGAAAGTTGATTCTCGACCAATCTTCTATTTTCTTCGATCCATGTTAAGTCTTAAGTGATCAAAACTTAACATTCCTTCAATTGCTTTGATTCCCAAAAGCTCGGCTCTGGATTCTGACTTTTGCTCTCTCGACCATTTTATCCCAAAGGGCGGGTTATCACATTCTCCCCCACTTAATAGAATTCGTCCTCGAATTCTTAGTTGCGCAATTGCTTAGCTTCACGAAATGTTCCTCCTTGATGTGTAGTGATGATGTTCAGCTTTTGAATAACTTCGTCTTGCGGTCTTGGTCATAAGATATGGTTCTTTGTTGGCTCCCCTTTCTCTCGGTTTCTTTAGGTCTCCATGAACACTTTGGATTTTGAACTTGCTCCACCTTGATAACAACTCCTCCATAACTCCTAGTTACATAACTTTGTCTTGATCACTAGATGTGCTTCTTTATCGGTTGGCCTTAGATATCTCCCCTTGATTTCTTCAGTCTTCTTCTAGATTTTCTGATTCTGAACTCGCTCCATCTTAATACATCTCCATGCATTTCCTCGGTCTTGAATCCTTTCATTTCTCCACTTCTTGATTTCTCATGCTTCACTTAATCTTAACTTGTCTTCATAACTCTTTACTTTGCTTGCCCATGTCCCTTTGTGTATACTGTCTAAAGTCGCCATAATTGTGACACCCCCGATCGTAGATAACCGGAAATGACACGGTCAATGTTCCCTGATGGTCGACCCGAGGTTCTCGAAATAAATCCGATCACCTTAGACCAACAACCAAAGAACAGAGACACTCCTATCGGATATTACTCTAGGCTTTTCAACCCGATAAAGCAATATTCGATAGTTAGTTCGTCCCGGACAAGGACTAATATCATATGAGAACTCGTGATTTATAAACATCTTTTATACATTATTTATTTACTTTAAACATCTTACAAAGTGTTATAGTTTACCCTACGGCCTATCGCCCAACAACGTTTTAAGTAAATATACATCAAAAGGTACGTTGCAAGGACAACAAAATACTACCGCTGGTTGGCCGCTCCTTCCGTCCAAAAGAGTGAAGTGTCTCCCGCCTAAGGGTTACCTGCACACACGAATGAGTCATGAGCAACTAGTTTACTCAGTGAATCTAGAATCAAAACACAATCAATAATAAACCAAACAATTATCAAATGGATATACATGATCATGCAAGTACTAGTACTATACTTTAATATCGATCATCATTGTGAATTCTTATTTTAAACATCACTTCCACAACACCCGCCCGTTACCATACTCATATAATACAATATATATACTAGACCCGAGAAACCACTAAGGCTAACCGAGACTAGTGAGTTAGCATCACCATCATTGTCGAATGTCCGGTATGAACAATCCGACACTGCATCGTCATGCAGTACACGGTCTCCAGGGAGCTACCCCATCATCGTGTCTTCATGACCTTGTTCCGTTCGCAGGACCAAGTCACGGTAATGCGGGGGCTTTAGGGATAGTGAATATAACAAGATTTCACATGCTTTTACTTCCATAATTATTCAAAAATTAATCCATAATTAATCCTTAATTAATCATAATTAACTCTTAATTAATCCTAGATTAATTCTTAATTAATCTCATATTAATCTTTAATTAATCCAAGATTAGTACTTAATTAATCATGATTACTCTTTAATTAATTTCAGATTAATTCTTAATTAAACCAAGATTAATCCATAATCAAAACCAAGATTAGTCCTTAATTAAACCAAGATTAATCCTTAGTTAAACTAAGATTAGTCCTTAATCAAAACCATGATTATTTCATAGTTAAGATTAGTACTTGAGAACAAGTACTAAGATTAGGATTAACCTCACTTTAAAATTATTCATTAAGTGTAAGTGTTTACCATGAGTAAACACAACACCATTCTTAAATATTCAGACACTTTACTAACTTAATCAAGGACTCATTCATGATCTATCTCAACATCTGTCTAGACTCACCTAAAGAACAGTCTTGAAACTGGCTTGGACAATACTTGAGTTCCTCTTGAACAAAGCTGAATGGACCTGAGAATGGACAAGGTTCTGATCGGTTACTATGGTTAACTCAACAACTCATCTGACTCACTTGATTGTGGCTTACCAAGAGACTGAATGGATAGGATGGGACTAGCAAAGCTCCACACCTTAGCTGATCAAAACAGGGTAAGGTTGGGTTCAGAACATCAACAATCCGACAGTTCGGTTCAAGCTAAACAACTTAAATCAAATCATTCAAGCTCGGTTCCTTTCATACCAGATCAGATCAGTTCAGTTCTATTCAGTTAACAACAGTTCAAGACAAGATCAGACTGAGTTTAGTTTCGTTTCTCCAATCAATCCATAACAGCTTAGCAAACTGTTTTAGGAGATGGATTCAAACCGAAACTAAACAGGAACTGAACTGTATCATAACTTATACAACTGATCCGACCAAGATCTAAGGTAGCCATGAACTGTTCTGATCAGATACTGACTGAGGCTAGGAGACCAAAGCTTACCAAGATGAACTAAAGGACTAGATGGCCTCAGCTGATCCTCTTCTCCAAGGTAAGCTTGTGGCTGGACTGATCAAAGAGAAAGATCAAGGTCGGATCATGATCTGAACTCAACTAGGTCTAGGGTTTTATTTAAAAATCTCACCTTCTGATCTTTCCCAAGGTAAGAAACTGAGCTAAGGTTGAAGATTAGGTCACCACCAATTTTTCTTGATTTATTTTCTTGATTTTTCTCACTGATTTTTCTGTTCTTCTTTCTCTCTTTCTCACTGAAATTCTCTAGGTTTTTCTGCAGGGTTCTGAACGTGGGAAGCAGCTGGAGGAGGGTTAAATACAAGCTGTGGTTGCTTCACCTGAGGGTTTAGCTCATAACAAAGCTTGGCTGAGAGCAGACAGCTGGCAACCTGTTTCATCATCTACACCATACTGTCCTTTCCCTCCCATGAAGTAGTTTCCAGCCAATCATAAATAATTAAAGGAGGAAGCAAGCACACAGGCAGCTTGTGATTGTCATGTGCCATTTACTGAAGAAGCTAAGCAAGCAGGCAGGTGCAAGTCATGTGATTAAAGACTGAGCAAGCAGGCTGGTGGAAGACATGAGTCTGGTCCAAAATTACTTGTAGCAGTTGGTTGATAATTTCCAATAATTTTTAACTAAATATTCCTTGTCTTTGGCTCTCGTCTTGTTCTCGGAAAATCTCTTCCAGTTTAATAAAAATTCGACCAAAATATTTAAGACTCGACCAAACTATCAAGTGAAGGTCTTTCAACCACAAGACAGTCCCGTCGAGAAATTAATCTACCGGGTCGATTTTTATTTTTATTAATCATGGTCGAACCAACTAAAAACTGGTTGAGCGGGATTTTTCTCTACCAAAAATTTATTGGCTCGTGAGGGTTATTACACTCTTCCCCCCTTAAAAGAATTCGTCCCGAATTCTCAAAATACAAGTGTACACTCTTTACTGGACGACTGGGGTATCTGAGAAGAGTTCTAGGTAATCAGCTCGGAACTTATCTTCATCCTTCCATGTTATAACAACTCTCTGTCACTTTTCCCAAAATACTTAAACTTGCGAAATTTCCCTATTCTTCTATTTATTGAAACGATGTTCGCCTATTCGCAAAGGACCTTCAGGATAGGTGAGGTTAGGTTGCAAGTTCTCTGGTCGCTGCGGCTCGACCATATTCGGATCTGGTATATGCTTACATAGCATCGATACATGAAATACCGGATGCATAGGCATATCGGGTGGAAGTTCTAGTCTATAGGCTAGTTCTCCAACTCTAGCGACAATTCGGTATGGTGCCTTTGCTATTGCAGCGGATCCGGGTTCTAAGGTTATACTAAAGGCGTTACTCCTAGACGGCGAAAATCCCTCTAATGCCTTAAACACGTCCTCATATTCTCTGACTACTGGTATTTCTTCCATGTTCTGCTCTTTCTCGTCTTCTACTGGTCCAACAACTAAGGTCACTAAGTATACTTCTTCACCCTTCTCCAAAAGGCTTTCAATTCTCAATGCTGACACTAATGACGCTCCAACACTTGGTACTATGCCATGGTAAGCTAAAGGGGATTGGGTATCTCTCTCGAAAACAATCTTCCCTCGACCATAATCAAGGTGAGCTCGGTAACTTGACAGCCAATCCATCCCTAAGATTACCTCGTACCTCTCTAATGGGAGAACTAACAAATCAGCCGGAAAAACCATATCTTGGATAAGGATTGGAACTCTTAGAATACAGCCTTCAGTTTCAAGAACTTGATCTCCGGGAATTAGAACGGGAATGGATAAATTCTCCTTAGTGAATTCTCCATCGAATCATGATGCTACTTCGGGAGCTACAAAACTATGTGTTGCTCCCGAATCGAAAAGGATGTGGGCGGATATTCCACCCACAAGCAAAGTCGCTGACAATAATTGACTTTCCCATCAATTACTTACTCAACAACTTTTATACTATTTTTTTTTTATCACCAATTTACCAATCATTTAAAATTATGCAACACTCAATTGGTTAGGAAAACAAACCTGAAATCGGACCCTGAGGTGGTCCGGATGGTCCTGGTAACTCTAAAGCGTAAGCCCTACCAGCAGTGGCTTGACGCTTTGCAGGAGGTAAGGGTAAAGGTGGGTTAACTGGTACAACGGGTTGAGCACTCGAAACAACAGGCTGAGCGAGATGAGTGTGTGGACATGATGTCGCGTAATGTCCTCTCTCTCCACACGTGAAACAAGTAATGTGAGATGGTACAGCCGTTTGGAACTGTACCACGTTCGGACAATCTCGCCTAACATGGCCCAGCTGGCCACAAGTGAAACAAGTCGGGGTTCTATGTCTAGGACCTCCAGAATGACCTCCCTGAAAAGCTCTACCTCCTCGTCCTCGAGACATAGGAGAATGTGGCTGAGGCTGAATTTGAACTGATGGACGTCTAGGTTGTGCAGAATGGCTAGAAGAAGCTCTCTCAGCAGCAATGGCCTCCTCCACGTTCACAGCACGCTCAACAAGATCAGCAAGCCTATGAAACTCTACTGCCTCAAGTCTGCTCCTGATATATGGGTTAAGTCCTCGAAGGAACTTACGGATAATCATCATCTCATCCTCCCGACCATAGTGGACATACTTCCTGAGACGGGTGAACTCTGCCTCATACTTCCTAACAGATAATCCTCCCTGAACTAGCTCCATGAATTTAATCTCCAATCGATCACGGGCTTCCGGTGGGAAGTACTTTCGAACGAACGCTGTACGGAAGTCAGCCCAACTCAGATTGAAGTCTCCAAAGTTCCCTCTACGCATAACCACCAACTGATGGCGTCCTTCTCCAGATAGTAAACAGCCACGTCCTTCTTGAATTCTACCGGACAACGGGTTGCAGCAAAGTTCTGCTCGAGATTGTGCAGCCATGCATCAGCTTCAAAGGGATCAGTACCTCCCTGGTAACGCTTCGTCCCCAAGTTCTTCATAATCATGACTATCTTCAGAAAGTCCTGATGAGAAGTGGTAGGTACTGGAGCTGGCTGAGTACGCTGTGCTTCACGCTGTGCATTCAATGCTTGATGTTGCAAATTCACCATCTCAGCCATCAGTTCTAGAAGTGCTATTATAGCTGGATCAGTTGGCGCTGGTTGAGGTTGTGCTGCCGGAATAGGTGCGGCAGGGGCCGGTGGAATATGAGCGGCAGGAGATGCAGGAGCTGCGTAATGATCTCCGTGCACTGGACTATCGTGTACCACATCCACCTCGATGTCCATAAAATACGGGTCTGGAGACAATGGCATGTGCACCGGTGTCTGATTATATGACCCTTCAGACGGGTCAGTCTCAAAGCTAGATCCCGAAGGTGTAGCATCAAAGCTAGCAGTCGGAAGTGGTGTCGGAGTAGATGGCGGCGAAGAGTCTGAAGATGATGAAATCGAAATTGGGAGGTTTGGACCTCCACGGCGTCCAAAGAGTGCTCTTCTCGGTGGCATCTGCAACGAAAGATCATGGTAAGTTTCTACCCAGGTCTATCTATTTCTAAAGAAGGAACAAACCAGCATATCCTAATTATCCTTGCGACATATTTTCTGACTCGAAAAGTTTTTAAAACAAGTCCCATTCTAGCATCGTATAACAATGCTCTGATACCACCTCTGTGACACCCCCGATCGTAGATAACCGGAAATGACACGGTCAATGTTCCCTGATGGTCGACCCGAGGTTCTCGAAATAAATCCGATCACCTTAGACCAACAACCAAAGAACAGAGACACTCCTATCGGATATTACTCTAGGCTTTTCAACCCGATAAAGCAATATTCGATAGTTAGTTCGTCCCGGACAAGGACTAATATCATATGAGAACTCGTGATTTATAAACATCTTTTATACATTATTTATTTACTTTAAACATCTTACAAAGTGTTATAGTTTACCCTACGGCCTATCGCCCAACAACGTTTTAAGTAAATATACTACCGCTGGTTGGCCGCTCCTTCCGTCCAAAAGAGTGAAGTGTCTCCCGCCTAAGGGTTACCTGCACACACGAATGAGTCATGAGCAACTAGTTTACTCAGTGAATCTAGAATCAAAACACAATCAATAATAAACCAAACAATTATCAAATGGATATACATGATCATGCAAGTACTAGTACTATACTTTAATATCGATCATCATTGTGAATTCTTATTTTAAACATCACTTCCACAACACCCGCCCGTTACCATACTCATATAATACAATATATATACTAGACCCGAGAAACCACTAAGGCTAACCGAGACTAGTGAGTTAGCATCACCATCATTGTCGAATGTCCGGTATGAACAATCCGACACTGCATCGTCATGCAGTACACGGTCTCCAGGGAGCTACCCCATCATCGTGTCTTCATGACCTTGTTCCGTTCGCAGGACCAAGTCACGGTAATGCGGGGGCTTTAGGGATAGTGAATATAACAAGATTTCACATGCTTTTACTTCCATAATTATTCAAAAATTAATCCATAATTAATCCTTAATTAATCATAATTAACTCTTAATTAATCCTAGATTAATCTTAATTAATCTCATATTAATCTTTAATTAATCCAAGATTAGTACTTAATTAATCATGATTACTCTTTAATTAATTTCAGATTAATTCTTAATTAAACCAAGATTAATCCATAATCAAAACCAAGATTAGTCCTTAATTAAACCAAGATTAATCCTTAGTTAAACTAAGATTAGTCCTTAATCAAAACCATGATTATTTCATAGTTAAGATTAGTACTTGAGAACAAGTACTAAGATTAGGATTAACCTCACTTTAAAATTATTCATTAAGTGTAAGTGTTTACCATGAGTAAACACAACACCATTCTTAAATATTCAGACACTTTACTAACTTAATCAAGGACTCATTCATGATCTATCTCAACATCTGTCTAGACTCACCTAAAGAACAGTCTTGAAACTGGCTTGGACAATACTTGAGTTCCTCTTGAACAAAGCTGAATGGACCTGAGAATGGACAAGGTTCTGATCGGTTACTATGGTTAACTCAACAACTCATCTGACTCACTTGATTGTGGCTTACCAAGAGACTGAATGGATAGGATGGGACTAGCAAAGCTCCACACCTTAGCTGATCAAAACAGGGTAAGGTTGGGTTCAGAACATCAACAATCCGACAGTTCGGTTCAAGCTAAACAACTTAAATCAAATCAATTCAAGCTCGGTTCCTTTCATACCAGATCAGATCAGTTCAGTTCTATTCAGTTAACAACAGTTCAAGACAAGATCAGACTGAGTTTAGTTTCGTTTCTCCAATCAATCCATAACAGCTTAGCAAACTGTTTTAGGAGATGGATTCAAACCGAAACTAAACAGGAACTGAACTGTATCATAACTTATACAACTGATCCGACCAAGATCTAAGGTAGCCATGAACTGTTCTGATCAGATACTGACTGAGGCTAGGAGACCAAAGCTTACCAAGATGAACTAAAGGACTAGATGGCCTCAGCTGATCCTCTTCTCCAAGGTAAGCTTGTGGCTGGACTGATCAAAGAGAAAGATCAAGGTCGGATCATGATCTGAACTCAACTAGGTCTAGGGTTTTATTTAAAAATCTCACCTTCTGATCTTTCCCAAGGTAAGAAACTGAGCTAAGGTTGAAGATTAGGTCACCACCAATTTTTCTTGATTTTCTTGATTTTTCTCACTGATTTTTCTGTTCTTCTTTCTCTCTTTCTCACTGAAATTCTCTAGGTTTTTCTGCAGGGTTCTGAACGTGGGAAGCAGCTGGAGGAGGGTTAAATACAAGCTGTGGTTGCTTCACCTGAGGGTTTAGCTCATAACAAAGCTTGGCTGAGAGCAGACAGCTGGCAACCTGTTTCATCATCTACACCATACTGTCCTTTCCCTCCCATGAAGTAGTTTCCAGCCAATCATAAATAATTAAAGGAGGAAGCAAGCACACAGGCAGCTTGTGATTGTCATGTGCCATTTACTGAAGAAGCTAAGCAAGCAGGCAGGTGCAAGTCATGTGATTAAAGACTGAGCAAGCAGGCTGGTGGAAGACATGAGTCTGGTCCAAAATTACTTGTAGCAGTTGGTTGATAATTTCCAATAATTTTTAACTAAATATTCCTTGTCTTTGGCTCTCGTCTTGTTCTCGGAAAATCTCTTCCAGTTTAATAAAAATTCGACCAAAATATTTAAGACTCGACCAAACTATCAAGTGAAGGTCTTTCAACCACAAGACAGTCCCGTCGAGAAATTAATCTACCGGGTCGATTTTTATTTTTATTAATCATGGTCGAACCAACTAAAAACTGGTTGAGCGGGATTTTTCTCTACCAAAAATTTATTGGCTCGTGAGGGTTATTACAATAATCGTCTTCATATCTCTTCACTCTGCCTTTCACTGTCCCTTGAGTGTCCTTCCCAATGTCACCACAATCATCTTCATAAATCTTCACTTGAATGATCACTGCGTATTCTTCTTAGTTTTTACTTTGCTGCCCAACTAATTTCCCATGATACGATCTTGCCAATCTGCGCCTCTGATTACTCCAACCATTTCCTCGATCTCTCATTTCCCAGATACTGATGAAGTCCTTTCCCAACGAAGTCTTGTTTCTTCCCATCTGTCCAGTCCATACCACAGCCCAGTTCTCTGAATCTGTCTCTCCTCTTTCGCTTCGGGTTTGGGTTTGGCCTCGAACTCCCTCCACTTTAAGGTTTTCATCCCTTAAATTTCCGATCAACAAACACACTTACTCGCTGCAACTCAAAAGAACACCTCACATGCAAGTTAGTAATTAATCACATAATCTACTAACCCAGCAAATACTAACAATGCAACCTAACCGCAATTCTAACCAGCAACCTAATAGTGCTACCCAAGCAACCTAGCAATTCTAGATTCCACTATCTCAATCCTAATTCCTAAAACAATAAATCCTAAGCTGGACGTGACCGGTTTACCAAATGCCTTTTGTGACTCTTTTTGACTCGAAAAATATTTGAAAACCGATTAAATCATGAGTTCCGGAAGCATGGACGAAACCATGCTCTGATACCACCTCTGTAACACCCCCGAACCGTCCTAGACATATGGTCGATCAACCGGCCAACAATCAAACAAGAACATGACCGATCGACCGTCCAACACCCATGGTTAGAGATGAATGAGCCAACCGGCCAGCCAACAATCAAACAAGAACATGACTGACCGTCCATGTCATGTCCCCGATCCTAGATAGGATCGGCCGGACGGGCCATGGTGCGGGGAGACGCACCAGTCAGGTCATTAGACCTTGAGACAAGCGTATCATGGCCCTGAATGAAGGTTAAGGGCATCAGTCAGCTGAGACTTAACCAGGATACGATGGAAATAAGGGTAAAAGGGCTGGGTGAGTGTTTAGGCAGCTGGACGAGTGTTGGTTTGAGTTCAATCAGCTCGGTTCAGCTGGTAATCAGTTCACCATGATCTGTTCAGCTCACAGGAGCTGGTGGGCTAGCTCAATCAGCTGGGAACAGCTGGGGGTCAGCTCAATCCAGTGAACGGTGCGTTCTGGTTTGGATCAGTGTGGGCGAGTCCGGGACGGTTACTGGGCGAGCCGATGGTCCGGGTGCAGGACGGTTCGACCAAATGGGTCTTAGGCTTGGGATAGGGAGCGGGCAAGCTCCCAGAGTGTGAGCTGAGGCTCAGTGATCGATTTGCCGAAGGAAGAAAAGGGGAGAAACCGCCAAGGGCGGTTATGGGACGGTTATGGGACGGTTTTGGGAAGAAAGGAAGGGATTTTGGTAACTGTTCGCCCAGGCGGTTGGGGACAGTTTAAATCGTCTTCTCTCTCTCATTTCTGATCATTCTGGTCGGTTTTTACTCATTCCACACAGAGAGAAACACAGAGAAAATTCAAGAGAGAAAGAGAGACAGAAACTTTGGATCGGCCGATTTGATCCAAGAGATTGTTCTTGAGTGTTCCTGGTGTGTTTGGGCGTGTGATCAAGAGGATGGATTTGAGACAGAAAGACAAGGAGAAGGCAAAGGAGAAAGAGAAGGAAGTCGCCCCTGGAGACCGAACTCCTAAGGTGAGAGGTGTGGCCAAGAGTAACCGGACAAGGCCGCGGATGATGGCCGTGTGAGCCTGGCCGGTTTGGATCGATTGGCTACTCCTTACTCTGACTTCTTCTACTCTGTTTCTTCTTATATGTTGTGCTTTGGAATGGTTTATGTTGTTACAGGAAAGGATTCATTGATCCTAAGGCCTTGGCCTGATCCAATTTCCATGAAAGTCCCTTGTTCTTGTGTGGGCTGTTCATGGCCGAGATCACTATGATCTGAGCCGATTCTTCTGAATCTGTTTATGGGAATATTTTTCTTCTGAATTATCATGAATTATCATGAATTTTATTTGGTATTTGGATCTCTTTTTAAAGGGGTCAGATTTGACATTTTTGATGATTGTTCTTGACTAGATTGGATCCGACCATGCAATGTGATTTGATTCTTGTTTTGTAATCTAACCTTGTGATTGTGTGGTTGTTTGTGTTGGATCCAGGACCAGAAATGGACCGTGGTAAGGGAAAAGCACCATGAGGACCGCGGCCATGGGAAGATGTGTGGTGATTGGGTTGATTCTGAAAATTGTGTGATTATTGTAGCCTATTGTGCAACTTGTGAACTTATGCGATTCTAGTATGTATTCTATTATTTAGGATGATGAATGATGTATGAACCTTGGTTAATATCTATGAAGTATCTATTTTCATTAGTTGATGCTTGATTGTTTAAGTGTGAATGTTGGAACCTCAAAACTCTGAAAAAGACTTAGAATTATTTAACACTTGAACTTGAATATGAAAATGGAATTGGTTGCATTGTTTGGTGAGGCCGCGGTCTGGTTGGATTGAGGAATCCAGGATCGGGTCTTACAAGTTGGTATCAGAGCATTCTTGATTCTAGGATTTGTTGGGTTATTGGTTCACCACACACTTGGCCGTTTGGACTCATGGTGAGATAGTTGGGTTCTAAGTAATCTTTTCTACTGATTAACTTAGGAGTGATTGAGGTTTGTGTGTTCAGTTGTGGACTAACCTTTTGTTTGTGTTTGTAACTCCTAAGGGAACAAGAAGGTATAAATCTCGGAAAGGAAAGGAGGCGACTGGGGCGTCTGGAGCAGTGGGGCAGGATGGTGCTGAACAGACCGGAGTGTTACCAGCTGGAACCATTCCAACCACAGTGCTACCGGCTCTGGTGGAGCAGGTGGATAATGCCACCGGACTCCCAGTGGGTCCAACTCTTCCTACTGAGGTTAATGAAACTAATGTGGACGAGCAACAAGAGCAAGTCCATGGAGAAGATACTGGGTCATCCAACGTTGGTGCTGGGAGTGGCCAGAATGTTGATGCAAACAATGTTCGGGTCACTGGTGCTGAGGAGGTCATTGAGCCGACCATAAGGGGCTTGGTGGAAGCTATGCAGGTCATGGGAGCTCAGATAGCCTCCTTGACACAGGCGTTCACACCATTGGTGAACTCGTCCGTAGGACAGGCTAATCCCCCGGTTCGGGTTGCTGCTGGAGTGACCGATGTTGGTGCTGGCCGTGTGGCCGAGGTGATTGAGATAGACCCACCGGTCAGGCCAGTGCATGGTATGGACTACCTGAAGGTGCTGGAGCATATCTCCAAGTTGGGAACCAAACACTTTGCTGGAAGTGTTGATCCTATGGAGGCGGACGAGTGGAGAACCCGGTTGGTTCGGAACTTCAAGTCCACGCGTTGTCCTGAGGACTACCAGAAGGACATAGCAGTACACTTCCTGGAGGGAGATGCACATAACTGGTGGTTAGCTTTGGACAAGCGTACCAATGGCACCATTGAGCATTTTGCTGACTTTGAGGTTGAGTTCAACCATAAGTACTTTCCTGCTGAGGCGTGGGTGGAACTTCGAACCTACTGTTCTGTTTGTAAGTTCTCCACGGTTTCTGAGTTGGTTGAGAGGATGGCCTTGCTGGAGACCAACCTCACCGAGGAGGGTAAGCAGAAGCTGAAGAGTGTGGTGGTATCCTCGGGTCAGAGTGGTGACAAGAAGAGGAAGAGGGACTCGACCGAGGAGGGTAAAACCTCAAGTGGTAGGTCAGAGTGCCCTAAGTGTGGACGATACCACGGTGGAGAGTGCTGGAAGGCCATGGGTGCCTGCACTCGATGTGGTAAGATGGATCACTCAGCCAAGGATTGTCCAAGTCCGTTGGGTGAGTCCAGGACCTGTCACCACTGCGGCCAGAAGGGCCACTACCGCAGGGACTGCCCTAAGTTGCAAGGCAACCAAAGTAAGGGACGTGGGGAGGCTAGCAGGCCAGTTCAGGGACGAGGCCAGACCTCCACACCTCGTGTGTATGAGCTATCCAAGGATGTGGATGGGGCTCGGCCTTTCCAAGCGATCAATGGTAACACTCTAGACAACTACTTTTACAATTCCAGTAGAATTGCATGGTATGGAATCTAGGATGGATAGATATACTTTGACGGGTCTTGTGTAGGGACCTTAAGTATTGGTGGTGTGGAAACACACACACTATTTGATACTGGAGCTACACATAGTTTTGTGAGTCCAAGTATGATAGGAAAAGGTTTGTTCCAGTATGGAACATGGGATGGTCCTGAACGAGTGAGTGCGGCCGGAGGGCAAGTTATGAACTCACTCGGTCTGGTTAAGGACATCCCTGTGGTGATCTTGGATAGGCCGATGCCTATAGATCTGATTGTTGTCCCCCTTAAGCATCATGAAGTGATCTTGGGCATGGACTGGTTGGGAAAGTATCGGGCAACTCTAGATTGTCACCGGGGAAGGGTGCAACTTGAGAATGAGTTTGGACCCCCGATCAAGTACCAAGGAATCAAGCCAACCTCTTGTAGTTTGGTGGTTTCAGCAGTCCAAGTAGAACGGATGCTTGGAAATGGTTGTGAGGCCTTTTTGGCTACCATTTACACTGATGAGGTTGTAGGGGCCTGTGACCCAGAGGGTATACCGTTGGTTCGAGAATTTCAGGATGTGTTTGGGGCACTACAGGGCATTCCCCCTGATAGGGCTGACCCATTCATCATTGAATTGGAACCTGGAACGGTCCCGTTATCAAAAAGTCCATATAGAATGGCACCAGCTGAGATGGCAGAGCTGAAGAAGCAACTTGAGGAGTTGCTTGAGAAGGGGTTCATACGCCCTAGTGTATCACCTTGGGGAGCACCAGTCCTATTCGTTAAGAAAAAGGATGGTAGCTTTAGGTTGTGCATTGATTATAGGGGTTTGAACAGGGTGACTGTGAAGAACAAGTACCCTTTACCCAGGATTGATGAGTTGTTGGACCAACTCCGTGGAGCCAAGTGGTTCTCCAAGATTGACTTGGCCTCTGGGTATCATCAGATCCCCATTGCACCAGGTGATGTGAGGAAGACAGCATTCCGAACTAGGTATGGTCACTATGAGTTTGTGGTCATGCCGTTCGGACTGACCAATGCACCTGCTGCATTCATGAAGATGATGAACGGCATCTTCAGGGAATACTTGGACGAGTTTGTGATCATCTTCATTGATGATATACTCGTGTATTCCAAGACAAAGGAGGACCATGAAAGACACCTTAGGGCGGTGTTGGGCCGCCTGAGAGAACAGAAGCTCTTTGCTAAGCTAAGCAAGTGTAGCTTCTGGCAGAAGAGCATTGGATTCCTTGGGCATGTGGTGTCTGATAAAGGAGTCTCAGTGGATCAAGATAAGATCAAATGTATCCAGGAATGGCCACAGCCAAAGAATGCTACGGAAGTGAGGAGCTTCTTAGGGTTGGCTGGTTATTACCGGAAATATGTCAAGGGGTTCTCGAGCATAGCTCAACCTATGACTAAGCTGACAGGCAAGGACGTGAGGTTCACATGGTCTGAGGAGTGTGCGAAAAGTTTTGCAGCACTCAAGAACATGTTGACTAATGCACCTGTCCTGGTGTTGCCTGAGGCTGATCAGCCTTATGTGGTGTATACGGATGCATCCATAACTGGTCTTGGTTGTGTTTTGACACAACATGGGAAGGTGATAGCCTATGCTTCCCGGCAGTTAAGGAAGCATGAGGGTAACTATCCAACCCATGATTTGGAGATGGCTGCAGTAGTATTTGCATTAAAGATATGGAGATCATATCTTTATGGTGCCAGGGTGCAAATACTCACAGACCATAAGAGTTTGAAGTACATATTCACTCAGCCTGAGTTAAACTTAAGGCAGAGGAGATGGATGGAATTTGTTGCAGATTATGATCTGGACATAGCTTATCATCCTGGGAAAGCTAACCTAGTGGCTGATGCCTTGAGCCGCAGAAGGGCTGAAGTGTCATCTGAGAGGGAGGCGGATGAACTGGAAGGGATGATCAGGTCCTTGAACCTCAATACCTTGGTTGGTTCAGATGAGCCACTGGGATTGGAGGCGGTGAACCAGGCCGATCTCCTGACCAGGATCAGGCAAGCTCAGGGCCTGGATGAAAATCTAAAGAAGGTAGCCGCCAATGACAAGACTGAGTACCAGACAACTGACAATGGTACCATCTTGGTCAATGGTAGGGTCAGTGTTCCTAATGATAAGGAACTCAAAGAAGAGATTATGAGACAGGCTCATAAGTCCAAGTTTTCAGTTCATCCTGGACTGAACAAAATGTATAGGGATCTGAAAAGGTACTACCATTGGGTGAGGATGAAATCTGATGTTGCAGAGTGGGTGGCTAAGTGTCCCACTTGTCAACTGGTGAAGGCAGAACATCAGGTTCCCAGTGGTCTACTTCAGAACCTACCCATACCAGAATGGAAATGGGATCACATCACAATGGACTTTGTGACTGGATTTCCCACGACCAGGAATAAGAAAGATGCGGTATGGGTTGTGGTTGATCGGCTGACCAAGTCGGCTCATTTCCTACCCATCAAGAAAGGGGATGGGGTCGACAGGATAGTGCAAGTGTACCTAGACGAGATAGTGAGGTTGCATGGTGTTCCAGCAAGCATTGTCTCGGACAGGGATCCAAGATTTACATCTTATTTCTGGCAGGCTTTCCAAAAGGCCTTGGGAACCAGAGTGAATATGAGCACATCTTATCATCCTCAAACGGATGGGCAGTCTGAAAGGACAATCCAAACCTTAGAGGATATGCTAAGGGCATGTGTGTTAGACTGGGGAGAGTCTTGGGAAAAACACTTACCTTTAGTGGAGTTTGCTTATAATAACAGCTTCCATACAAGCATTGGTATGTCGCCATATGAGGCTTTGTATGGTAGGCCGTGCAGGACACCCCTATGCTGGACCCAAGTGGGGGAGCGTAGCATGTTGGGACCTGAGATCGTAGAACAGACCACTGAGAAGATCAGGATGGTCAAAGAGAAGATGAAAGAGGCGCAGGACCGCCAAAAGAGCTATGCGGACAAGCGTAGGAAGCATCTTGAGTTTGAGGTCAATGACCTGGTGTATCTCAAGATGATTACCTTTAAGGGTAGGACCAGGATTTCTGGGCGAAAGAAACTGGACCCTAGGTACTTGGGTCCATTCAGGATCATAGAGAGAGTGGGTGCAGTGGCATACAAGTTGGACTTGCCATCGGCAATGGATGCATACCACAATGTGTTCCATGTATCCCAACTCCGGAAATGCTTGTCTGAACAAGACATTGTCTTGCCTGAGGTTCCTGCTGACCTTGGTAAGGACCTGACTTTGGAAACCTTGCCGGTTCGGATTGTGGATCGGTCAGAGAAAGCTATGAGAAAGAAGACAGTTCCCATGATCAAAGTGGTGTGGGATTACAATGGTAAAGACCTCATCACTTGGGAAACAGAAGCAAAGATGAAAACAATGTATCCGGAGTGGTACCGACAATTTCTTCCTGATGAAACACTTAACATGGATTCGAGGACGAATCCCAAGTTAGTGGGGGAGACTTATCATGTCCCCGATCCTAGATAGGATCGGCCGGACGGGCCATGGTGCGGGGAGACGCACCAGTCAGGTCATTAGACCTTGAGACAAGCGTATCATGGCCCTGAATGAAGGTTAAGGGCATCAGTCAGCTGAGACTTAACCAGGATACGATGGAAATAAGGGTAAAAGGGCTGGGTGAGTGTTTAGGCATCTGGACGAGTGTTGGTTTGAGTTCAATCAGCTCGGTTCAGCTGGTAATCAGTTCGCCATGATCTGTTCAGCTCACAGGAGCTGGTGGGCTAGCTCAATCATCTGGGAACAGCTGGGGGTCAGCTCAATCCAGTGAACGGTGCGTTCTGGTTCGGATCAGTGTGGGCGAGTCCGGGACGGTTACTGGGCGAGCCGATGGTCCGGGTGCAGGACGGTTCGACCAAATGGGTCTTAGGCTTGGGATAGGGAGCGGGCAAGCTCCCAGAGTGTGAGCTGAGGCTCAGTGATCGATTTGCCAAAGGAAGAAAAGGGGAGAAACCGCCAAGGGCGGTTATGGGACGGTTATGGGACGGTTTTGGGAAGAAAGGAAGGGATTTTGGTAACTGTTCGCCCAGGCGGTTGGGGACAGTTTAAATCGTCTTCTCTCTCTCATTTCTGATCATTCTGGTCGGTTTTTACTCATTCCACACAGAGAGAAACACAGAGAAAATTCAAGAGAGAAAGAGAGACAGAAACTTTGGATCGGCCGATTTGATCCAAGAGATTGTTCTTGAGTGTTCCTGGTGTGTTTGGGCGTGTGATCAAGAGGATGGATTTGAGACCGAAAGACAAGGAGAAGGCAAAGGAGAAAGAGAAGGAAGTCGCCCCTGGAGACCGAACTCCTAAGGTGAGAGGTGTGGCCAAGAGTAACCGGACAAGGCCGCGGATGATGGCCGTGTGAGCCTGGCCGGTTTGGATCGATTGGCTACTCCTTACTCTGACTTCTTCTACTCTGTTTCTTCTTATATGTTGTGCTTTGGAATGGTTTATGTTGTTACAGGAAAGGATTCATTGATCCTGAGGCCTTGGCCTGATCCAATTTCCATGAAAGTCCCTTGTCTGAGCCGAGATCACTATGATCTGAGCCGATTCTTCTGAATCTGTTTATGGGAATATTTTTCTTCTGAATTATCATGAATTATCATGAATTTTATTTGGTATTTGGATCTCTTTTTAAAGGGGTCAGATTTGACATTTTTGATGATTGTTCTTGACTAGATTGGATCCGACCAAGCAATGTGATTTGATTCTTGTTTTGTAATCTAACCTTGTGATTGTGTGGTTGTTTGTGTTGGATCCAGGACCAGAAATGGACCGTGGTAAGGGAAAAGCACCATGAGGACCGCGGCCATGGGAAGATGTGTGGTGATTGGGTTGATTCTGAAAATTGTGTGATTATTGTAGCCTATTGTGCAACTTGTGAACTTATGCGATTCTAGTATGTATTCTATTATTTAGGATGATGAATGATGTATGAACCTTGGTTAATATCTATGAAGTATCTATTTTCATTAGTTGATGCTTGATTGTTTAAGTGTGAATGTTGGAACCTCAAAACTCTGAAAAAGACTTAGAATTATTTAACACTTGAACTTGAATATGAAAAATGGAATTGGTTGCATTGTTTGGTGAGGCCGCGGTCTGGTTGGATTGAGGAATCCAGGATCGGGTCTTACAAGTTGGTATCAGAGCATTCTTGACTCTAGGATTTGTTGGGTTATTGGTTCACCACACACTTGGCCGTTTGGACTCATGGTGAGATAGTTGGGTTCTAAGTAATCTTTTCTACTGATTAACTTAGGAGTGATTGAGGTTTGTGTGTTCAGTTGTGGACTAACCTTTTGTTTGTGTTTGTAACTCCTAAGGGAACAAGAAGGTATAAATCTCGGAAAGGAAAGGAGGCGACTGGGGCGTCTGGAGCAGTGGGGCAGGATGGTGCTGAACAGACCGGAGTGTTACCAGCTGGAACCATTCCAACCACAGTGCTACCGGCTCTGGTGGAGCAGGTGGATAATGCCACCGGACTCCCAGTGGGTCCAACTCTTCCTACTGAGGTTAATGAAACTAATGTGGACGAGCAACAAGAGCAAGTCCATGGAGAAGATACTGGGTCATCCAACGTTGGTGCTGGGAGTGGCCAGAATGTTGATGCAAACAATGTTCGGGTCACTGGTGCTGAGGAGGTCATTGAGCCGACCATAAGGGGCTTGGTGGAAGCTATGCAGGTCATGGGAGCTCAGATAGCCTCCTTGACACAGGCGTTCACACCATTGGTGAACTCGTCCGTAGGACAGGCTAATCCCCCGGTTCGGGTTGCTGCTGGAGTGACCGATGTTGGTGCTGGCCGTGTGGCCGAGGTGATTGAGATAGACCCACCGGTCAGGCCAGTGCATGGTATGGACTACCTGAAGGTGCTGGAGCATATCTCCAAGTTGGGAACCAAACACTTTGCTGGAAGTGTTGATCCTATGGAGGCGGACGAGTGGAGAACCCGGTTGGTTCGGAACTTCAAGTCCACGCGTTGTCCTGAGGACTACCAGAAGGACATAGCAGTACACTTCCTGGAGGGAGATGCACATAACTGGTGGTTAGCTTTGGACAAGCGTACCAATGGCACCATTGAGCATTTTGCTGACTTTGAGGTTGAGTTCAACCATAAGTACTTTCCTGCTGAGGTTGAGTTCAACCATAAGTACTTGAATGATCACTGCGTCTTCTTCTTAGTTTTTACTTTGCTGCCCAACTAATTTCCCATGATACGATCTTGCCAATCTGCGCCTCTGATTACTCTAACCATTTCCTCGATCTCTCATTTCCCAGATACTGATGAAGTCCTTTCCCAACGAAGTCTTGTTTCTTCCCATCTGTCCAGTCCATACCACAGCCCAGTTCTCTGAATCTGTCTCTCCTCTTTCGCTTCGGGTTTGGGTTTTGCCTCGAACTCCCTCCACTTTAAGGTTTTCATCCCTTAGAGTACCGATCAACAAACACACTTACTCGCTGCAACTCAAAAGAACACTTAACATGCAAGTTAGTAGACAATTAATCAAATAATCCACTAACCTAGCAAATACTAACAATGCAACCTAACCGCAATTCTAACCAGCAACCTAACAGTTCTACCCAAGCAACCTAACAGTTCTACCCAAGCAACCTAACAGTTCTAGATTCCACTATCTCAATCCAAATTCCTAAAACCAAAAATCCTATCGCTGGACGTGACCGGTTTCCCTAATGCCTTTTGTGACTCATTTTGACTCGATAAATATTTAAAACCGATTAAATCATGAGTTCCGGAAGCATGGGTTCAGATCAGTCGAAGTTCTCCTCGATATTCCGCCGAAATGTCCGAAGAACTGTCCAGCAGCTAAAGGAGATTCTGTCCAGATCAGTCTGTCCAGACGTGTCAGTTTCTTCATGATGAAGCCGAGGTTATGTCCAAGTCAAGATCAGTCCAGTCCAGTCCAGTCAAGGCGTCCCTTGGGTTTTGGCCAAGTCCTCTACGATCAACCAGCTGCTTCTCGCCTAGAACACTGTGAGTTGGTTTTGTGTGAATTCCACTTGGAATTTAGGGTAGATCGAGTCTGCATATAGATTAGAATGATCACGCTATTGAATGGTAGAGTCCTTAGGGCTATTTTATTTATGGAACCGGACTCAGTTTAGCACGGGCTAAGCTGAGATGAATGGAATTAAGACTGAGTTAATAACCTGACTAGGACTAGGGCTAGGATGCATCATGTTTTCTATTATTGTGTTGATATTGTTGAGTGCAGGTTCCCGTTATCTTTAAACATAGTTTCTCAGCGGGAGGCTGGACTATCTGGGTAACGGTTTGATTTATTTGTTTAGTATTGATATTATTGTTTAGTTATTAGTACTAAGGGTCTTAGGCCATATAGGCCGGACTACTGGTACTATGGTTAGTCTTGTGGAGTCGACTGTCTAGTTAGGATCTGGAACTCTATCTTTAGGTTAGATTCTAGATTGAGTTTGTTTTGTTGTGAGTGTGCCGACAGTATGTGCGTGACCCGCCCATACTAGGCTTGTGTAGGGGTGAGTTAGTGTTCCTTCAGACCTCGTACCCAGCGGGTTCAAGGAAACCCCTTATTCGCTGGATCGGGAAGACTCAGAGAGACGGGGTCATGGCCTAGGGCTGAGTTATTACACGACGGTGTAATGTGGCAGTGACCCGAAGGACTGTGGGCTGTCGTGCGGTGACCCGAAGGACTGTGGGCCGCGGTCGGTTGAAAGTTCCTTCTTCTGGCCTTTGTGGTAGGGAGATAGGATATTGCCGATGTTGAGGAGGAACACGAGATCACCAGGGCCCATGTTAGAATATTGAGTATAGAGTTAGAATAGTGTGTCGAGTTAGTTTTATTGTGTCGTCTTGAGGGTGAGGAACCCTCGAGATAGTGTAGCACCGATATACGGTGTTACGAGTTAGATCGAGTCGTAGATACTCATAGTCTTATTATTGTGATTGTGTTTGTGGTTGACTGATTTGCTTGCAGGTTCTGACATTAAGTCATAAGTCCGGTTTAGGTACCGGATTAGGCTTGGTGTGTATTTTGTTAGTGTAGGCCTGACGTTGGCCTGTATGTGTTTGAGGGATTGCTTGTGAAGGGTGGTGGATATTAAAGCTATGCTGTATCATTGGTTGGCCGATCATGTTCTTGTTTGATTGTTGGTCAATCGACTAGTGATACTTGTATAGTCTAAGTGTCTAACACTACATGAGTACTGAACTCAGGCGTATATATGGTTAACTAGGGATTGGTTGTTGACTTGTTTTTATGCAGGTTCCCGTTACTTGAAGCTAGATCATGGCAGGAGGCCAAGTCTAACTTAGTAACGGTTTGCTTAGCCTTAGCTTTTATTGCATGCTAGGGCTAGATTGATTGTTATTTTTGGGTTGTCCGGGTTAGAGTCTAGGTTGCGGGTAGAGGCCACCAGCTCACTGAGTAACATTAGGTTACTCATCCAACTCCGTTGTCCTTTTTGCAGGTCGCTTTAGGTAAGGATGATCGGATAGCTTGGTGCTGGACGTTAGGACCGCCGGTGTAGATTTTCATGCCTTTTGTAAACGGTATTGTGGATTTGTGTTTAGTTGACTCGATTTGGCATTAGGCTGGGACCGGTCTCGAATTATATCAATGTATGGATATTTCTCGAATAAATAAAGTAATTGTTTTATATGCGCTTCATGAGTACTCTGATATTTGACTAGTCCGGTCTAACACAACGTTAGGTCGAGGTACGGGTTGAAAAGCCTTAGGCCTTGATCTAACGGAAAACGCTAACTCTAGGTACGGGTTGCAAAGCCTTATGCCTTGACGCAGCGGGACGAGTTAGTGGATGAACTGGTCTAGGTCGTGGAGTAAAGTTTGTGACTCTGACCGGATTGTCCCTAGCCCGTCACGTAGCGCTTCCGGACCTTGGTGTTGGGTTGGACGGTCAGTCATGTTCTTGTTTGATTGTTGGCTGGCCGGTTGGCCTTTCATCTCCAACCCTTGGTGTGGGTCGTCCGTCGGTCATGTTCTTGTTTGATTGTTGGCCAGTGGGTCGACCTATGCTTAGGACGGTTCGGGGGTGTTACAGAGGTGGTATCAAAGCATGGTTTCGTCCATGCTTCCGGAACTCATGATTTGATCGGTTTTAAATATTTATCGAGTCAAAATGAGTCACAAAAGGCATTAGGGAAACCGGTCACGTCCAGCGATAGGATTTGTGGTTTTAGGAAATTAGGATTGAGATAGTGGAATCTAGAACTGTTAGGTTGCTGGTTAGAATTGCGGTTAGGTTGCATTGTTAGTATTTGTTGGGTTAGTTGTTTACTAACTTGCATGTGAGGTGTTCTTTTGAGTTCCAGCGAGTAAGTGTGTTTGTTGATCGGAACTTTAAGGGATGAAAACCTTAAAGTGGAGGGAGTTCGAGGCCAAACCCAAACCCGAAGCGAAAGAGGAGAGACAGATTCAGAGAACTGGGCTGTGGTATGGACTGGACAGATGGGAAGAAACAAGACTTCGTTGGGAAAGGACTTCATCAGTATCTGGGAAATGAGAGATCGAGGAAATGGTTGGAGTAATCAGAGGCGCAGATTGGCAAGATCGTATCATGGGAAATTAGTTGGGCAGCAAAGTAAAAACTAAGAAGAAGACGCAGTGATCATTCAAGTGAAGATTTATGAAGATGATTGTGGTGACATTGGGAAGGACACTCAAGGGACAGTGAAAGGCAGAGTGAAGAGATATGAAGACGATTATGGCGACTTTAGACAGTATACACAAAGGGACATGGCCAAACAAAGTAAAAAGTTATGAAGACGAGTTGAGATTAAGTGAAGCATGAGAAATCAAGAAGTGAAGAAATGAAAGGATTCAAGACCGAGGAAATGCATGGAGATGTATTAAGATGGAGCGAGTTCAGAATCAGAAAATCTAGAAGAAGACTGAAGAAATCAAGGGGAGATATCTAAGGCCAACCGATAAAGAAGCACATCTAGTGATCAACACAAAGTTATGTAATGAGGAGTTATGGAGGAGTTGTTATCAAGGTGGAGCAAGTTCAAAATCCAAAGTGTTTATGGAGATCCAAAGAAACCGAAATAAAGGGGAGCCAGCAAAGAACCATATCTTATGACCAAGACCGCAAGACGAAGTTATTCAAAAGCTGAACATCATCACTACACATCAAGGAGGAACATTTCGTGAAGCTAAGCAATTGCGCAACTAAGAATTCGAGGACGAATTCTATTAAGGGGGGGGGGAGAATGTGATAACCCGCCCTTTGGGATAAAATGGTCGAGAGAGCAAAAGTCAGAATCCAGAGCCGAGCTTTTGGGAATCAAAGCAATTGAAGGAATGTTAAGTTTTGATCACTTAAGACTTAACATGGATCGAAGAAAATAGAAGATTGGTCGAGAATCAACTTTCTGGTTGAGTCGCGGGCAATACAGATCGATCGGGAAATTTGAAGTACGAGAAGGTCGAAGAATGAATCGTGAGTGAAGCATGAGTTGAGATAAGCTGCTCTACCATTGTTAGAAATGTCTTAGATTGATTAGACGGCAGTTTTGGAAGAATCACATTTTTGAAGCACGACGGTTTAGAAGCTCGACGTTTTTGAAGATTGACGTTTCTTCATCGCGAAGTTTTCTCGGAATATCTTCGTATCAGTAAAATATTTTTCTGAAGATATTATAAGTTGGAAGCAGGACGGGAATTAAGCAGGACGGGAAGCAAGCACGACGGGATTGAAGCACGACGGGAAAACCCGAAGTTGGGCAAAAACCCTAATTTCGGTATTACGAAATTCTTTGAGGAAGCCGGAGGCTCGGGAAATATTTTTAAAGGATATCAAAAATCATCTGTAGTTTATTAAAAATATTCAGAGAATCAGAATGGGAGCGGAAAAATATTCGGGATTGATCGCGGGTCAGAAATTCACAAGAAGGGTCGAAATCGCGCAAAGGAACCGAGAAGCTCGAGGTGGCTTGATCAGAAGGGATAAGAACGTGGTGGCAACTGTCTAACCACCTGAGTGTCAAGAGAAGCTCGAGGTGTCACCGTGCATGGAAGCTGCACATGCAGCTTGACACATAGAAGCACGAGGTGGAACGGCCAGGCACGAGGTGTCTCCGCGCATGCAACCGAAGCATGCTGATCGACATGTGTGAGGATGTGTGGCGCCTTGCATGAGCTCCAGTCATGCAGCCTGACATCTGGGAGGAGTGGTGGCGTCCTGCATGTATCCTGGACATGCAGCCAGCCATGTGGAGCACGAGGTGCCGCCGTGCATGCGTCCGGAGCCATGCGGAGCGACACACGGGCTGCCACCAACCTGAAGCTGATTGGCTGGTGTCTCCTATATAAAGACCACGACCCCTTCTCATTTCATTCATCCATACCTTTTAAAAGGAAGTTAAAAAAGTGGGTTAGAGAGAGAGAGAAAGAAAGTGTACCTGAGTTCTGAAGACCGATACTCCACCGAGAAGGCCAGTTCCGTCCAATCGGTGATTCTCTACGATTGTGACGCGGAAGCTCTGTCCAATTCAATCCGTCCAAGCCAGTCATATTCTCCTACAATCAAGTGGAGGTGCTGTCCAAGATTAGTTCATTTCCATGGGTTCAGATCAGTCGAAGTTCTCCTCGATATTCCGCCGAAATGTCCGAAGAACTGTCCAGCAGCTAAAGGAGATTCTGTCCAGATCAGTCTGTCCAGACGTGTCAGTTTCTTCATGATGAAGCCGAGGTTATGTCCAAGTCAAGATCAGTCCAGTCCAGTCCAGTCAAGGCGTCCCTTGGGTTTTGGCCAAGTCCTCTACGATCAACCAGCTGCTTCTCGCCTAGAACACTGTGAGTTGGTTTTGTGTGAATTCCACTTGGAATTTAGGGTAGATCGAGTCTGCATATAGATTAGAATGATCACGCTATTGAATGGTAGAGTCCTTAGGGCTATTTTATTTATGGAACCGGACTCAGTTTAGCACGGGCTAAGCTGAGATGAATGGAATTAAGACTGAGTTAATAACCTGACTAGGACTAGGGCTAGGATGCATCATGTTTTCTATTATTGCGTGTTGATATTGTTGAGTGCAGGTTCCAGTTATCTTTAAAGATAGTTTCTCAGCGGGAGGCTGGACTGTCTGGGTAACGGTTTGATTTATTTGTTTAGTATTGATATTATTGTTTAGTTATTAGTACTAAGGGTCTTAGGCCATATAGGCCGGACTACTGGTACTATGGTTAGTCTTGTGGAGTCGACTGTCTAGTTAGGATCTGGAACTCTATCTTTAGGTTAGGTTCTAGATTGAGTTTGTTTTGTTGTGAGTGTGCCGACAGTATGTGCGTGACCCACCCATACTAGGCTTGTGTAGGGGTGAGTTAGTGTTCCTTCAGACCTCGTACCCAGCGGGTTCAAGGAAACCCCTTATTCGCTGGATCGGGAAGACTCAGAGAGACGGGGTCATGGCCTAGGGCTGAGTTATTACACGACGGTGTAATGTGGCAGTGACCCGAAGGACTGTGGGCTGTCGTGCGGTGACCCGAAGGACTGTGGGCCGCGGTCGGTTGAAAGTTCCTTCTTCTAGCCTTTGTGGTAGGGAGATAGGATATTGCCGATGTTGAGGAGGAACAAGAGATCACCAGGGCCCATGTTAGAATATTGAGTCTAGAGTTAGAATAGTGTGTCGAGTTAGTTTTATTGTGTCGTCTTGAGGGTGAGGAACCCTCGAGATAGTGTAGCACCGATATACGGTGTTACGAGTTAGATCGAGTCGTAGATACTCATAGTCTTATTATTGTGATTGTGTTTGTGGTTGACTGATTTGCTTGCAGGTTCTGACATTAAGTCATAAGTCCGGTTTAGGTACCGGATTAGGCTTGGTGTGTATTTTGTTAGTGTAGGCCTGACGTTGGCCTGTATGTGTTTGAGGGATTGCTTGTGAAGGGTGGTGGATATTAAAGCTATGCTGTATCATTGGTTGGCCGATCATGTTCTTGTTTGATTGTTGGTCGATCGACTAGTGATACTTGTATAGTCTAAGTGTCTAACACTACATGAGTACTGAACTCAGGCGTATATATGGTTAACTAGGGATTGGTTGTTGACTTGTTTTTATGCAGGTTCCCGTTACTTGAAGCTAGATCATGGCAGGAGGCCAAGTCTAACTTAGTAACGGTTTGCTTAGCCTTACCTTTTATTGCATGCTAGGGCTAGATTGATTGTTATTTTTGGGTTGTCCGGGTTAGAGTCTAGGTTGCGGGTAGAGGCCGCCAGCTCACTGAGTAACATTAGGTTACTCATCCAACTCCGTTGTCCTTTTTGCAGGTCGCTTTAGGTAAGGATGAGCGGATAGCTTGGTGCTGGACGTTAGGACCGCCGGTGTAGATTTTCATCCCTTTGTAAACGGTATTGTGGATTTGTGTTTAGTTGACTCGATTTGGCATTAGGCCGGGACCGGTCTCGAATTATATCAATGTATGGATATTTCTCGAATAAATAAAGTAATTGTTTTATATGCGCTTCATGAGTACTCTGATATTTGACTAGTCCGGTCTAACACAACGTTAGGTCGAGGTACGGGTTGAAAAGCCTTAGGCCTTGATCTAACGGAAAACGCTAACTCTAGGTACGGG
>NW_026014711.1:152500-155000 GCF_020379485.1 Brassica napus | reverse complement strand
CTGATCCGTGTACTGAACTCATATCAGCATGCTGACCACACATATCAGCATGCTGGCCCTTCCCATGGACTGTCCGTGTACTGATTTTGGACAACTGATGCACCATGTCAGTACACATATCAGCATTCTGGCCCTTCCCGTGGACTGATCCGTGTACTGATCCGTGTACTGAACTCATATCAGCATGCTGGCCCTTCCCGTGGACTGTCCGTGTACTGATCCGTGTACTGAACTCATATCAGCATGCTGACCACATATATCAGCATGCTGGCCCTTCCCGTGGACTGATCCGTGTACTGATCCGTGTACTGATCCGTGTACTGATCCGTGTACTGAAATCATATCAGCATGCTGACCACACATATCAGCATGCTGGCCCTTCCCGTGGACTGTCCGTGTACTGATCCGTGTACTGATCCGTGTACTGAACTCATATCAGCATGCTGACCACACATATCAGCATGCTGGCCCTTCCCGTGGACTGTCCGTGTACTGATTTTGGACAACTGATGCACCATGTCAGTACACATATCAGCATTCTGGCCCTTCCCGTGGACTGATCCGTGTACTGATCCGTGTACTGAACTCATATCAGCATGCTGGCCCTTCCCGTGGACTGTCCGTGTACTGATCCGTGTACTGAACTCATATCAGCATGCTGACCACATATATCAGCATGCTGGCCCTTCCCGTGGACTGATCCGTGTACTGATCCGTGTACTGATCCGTGTACTGAAATCATATCAGCATGCTGACCACACATATCAGCATGCTGGCCCTTCCCGTGGACTGTCCGTGTACTGATCCGTGTACTGATCCGTGTACTGAACTCATATCAGCATGCTGACCACACATATCAGCATGCTGGCCCTTCCCGTGGACTGTCCGTGTACTGATCCGTGGACTGATCCGTGTACTGAACTCATATCAGCATGCTGACCATACATATCAGCATGCTGGCCCTTCCCGTGGACTGTCCGTGTACTGATTTTGGACAACTGATGCACCATGTCAGTACACATATCAGCATGCTGGCCCTTCCCGTGGACTGATCTGTGTACTGATTTTGGACAACTGATGCACCATGTCAGTACACATATCAGCATGCTGGCCCTTCCCGTGGACTGATCCGTGTACTGATCTGGACATAAGCTCGAGTTTTGATGGACTGGACTGTCCAAGTCAGTCTGATTGGTCCAAGTAGTACTTATGCTGGCTCGACTTTCCATCATCCAACCAAGTGTTAACATTTTTCCTTGGTATGATCGAGGCCAAGCGTACTGATGGGATGAATTAACTCTTTTGGGTTTAAATGCTCCCGTCAGGAAGCTTTTGGCCGAGACTTGTGCACATGCGGGCTGCATTTCATCGGCCAATCTGAAATATTAGGTTGAGAGTGAATTTCACCAAGTAAAAATCTCGAACCTCTGACGGGACAAGACCACGTCATATTCCCGCAAACACATGGAAAGTGGGAACAGACGCAGACTTGACCGTCATCTTTTGTCCGGAGACAAACGTGCTTAGCGGGACAGAATTTCTTCGGGTCACCGCCATAATATTTCCGCAACCGAGATCTCAGCAAACAGCTTATTCACCTTTGCGAACAATGCATAAACTATGCAAAGACGCAAGGATCACAAGTGCCGGCTTATGTGTTCACAACTTCCCCACCGAAGGAGATGCCGCAAACAACATTTTAAGCAAAGCCTAACAATTCCTTCCAGATAGGTACGCAACACAGGCCCCGGATCAGTTCAACAAGCATAAAACTATGCTAGTGAAGAAACTGAGGAGGATAGTTTGTCTGTAGTTGGGTGCGCGAGCACAGAGCCTACAAACACTAGCTATCCAATCACCACTCATACGCCGAATGTTCATTGCCCCGCTAACATCAATCTTTGCAACCACTCTTGAGATGTAATCAAAAAAGCAACTGGAAGACGGATGAAACCAGGCCAAGACCATGCAAGCACGAAAATTTGAAGTTAGGGGCAAAACGGTCCACCGGAAATTCGCCGGAAAAGTTCCCGGAAAATTCACCGGGGACAATCCGGCCATCGACCTCAACCCAGCCCTCGATAGTGTTGGACCGAACAGTCCAACACTACGTACCCGAACCGTTCGGGTACTGGGGGGTAGGAGGCTCAAGAGAGTGCCTACCCCTTATATATACAAAACGCTTTTTTTCAGTCTGTCACCAGTAGACATTGGTTGTGTTCCGGGGAGTATTTTTAATGTAAAAAACAAAATACTTCGAATTTGAATCTGATTTTTTGCATGCTTCATAAGGATGGTTAAAGCTATTTTCTGGTAAAGTTTCATAAATTTCTTTTGCTTCTAACCATGTCTTTTGCATGCTACAAAGGTCGGAGTTTCGTGGTCTAAACGGATGTCTACAGCAACTTTTGATCAACACTTGACATCCTAAACTCTTTGTTGACATATTTTTGATGTTTCCTTTCAGAAAACTTTCTTCAAAAATATTAATTTTTGCATT
>NW_026014711.1:137500-142500 GCF_020379485.1 Brassica napus | reverse complement strand
TTTTGAGATTCTAAAGCCTTACCTTGGTATTGTTTTGGTGTTGCTTCTTTAAGCAATATGGACTGCATTGTCTCTTGAACAATCTTCTGGTCCATCACAAGAGTCACGCCTGGTGGCTCTTCTTCTTTAAATTCTTGCTCCTTAAGTCCTGTTACAACACCCTTTGACAAAGACAAGTGCATTATACAAGAATTTGGAACCAATAAATCAGATTGAATAAAACTATCACTTTTCATAGATAAATCTGTTTTCTTTTCTAGTGATGTCTCTATCAATACTTGTTTACTTGGACAAACTACAGCAAAGTGTCCACTTTTATGACATCTATAACATGTCTGATCTTTTAAACTTTTAGAGTTAGAAGACTTACCTTGGCTTGATGCCTCTTCTTTCTTTGGGTTTGAAATCTCAGCATTCCTTGGACTTAAATCATGAAAAACTTTTAAATCCAATAAGGACTTTGAGATCGTGTCTATCTTGACTTCAGGACCTGTCTTATCATCCTTGGACAAATACAAGTGACTCATACCAGTGGGAGATGATTTACAAACAAACTTATCATGTATAGGACTTACCTTGGCCTTTTCTTGAAAAATCAGTTTGTCTGGTTTTTCTTTGTGTCTGGCCAATGTGTCTTGGCTGACAAACTTCTTCTCCTCCATGGTCTTTGGGACCTCAATAGGTTGGTTTTGATCATAGAAAACCGTGGGCTTCTGGTTTGGCCGATTCTGGTCTTGATGGATCAAGCTTCTATGACCTTCTTTTGGTACATCTTTTCTTGCTTCTTTGGAACCATGAGTTGGATACCTCCTTGGATATAGTTCCTGGATTTCAGAACTTGTAATCTTTGGTGCAAACTCATATCTAATGACTTCCTTAAGAGCTCTCCATGTTTTGATAGTTGGCTCCTTGTAAAACCATCTACCACTTTCTTCTTGTACCCACCATTCAAAGGCATCATCTCTAAGTTGTTCTTTGCATAAGCAAGCCTCTCTTCCTTCAAGATGTTTTTGTAGTGAAACCATTCATCAAGGTTCCTCTCCCATATTAGATAACCTCTTTTTCCTGAAAATGTAAAGAGTTTAATTTTATCAGCAAAAGAGTTATAATTAAATTGAGAATTAACAACATGATGTTTGTGGGTTTGAGAAGTTGGGGTTTGATTGATCCTTGAAGGATCTGGTGGCTTGGGCTCGACATAGACAGCCTCTGGAGTATCTCCAGATCTCCTTTCTCCTGGCTGTGGACGTTGGCCTTGTGCCTTCTTTCTTTTCCTCAGCTGGGCAATCAGATCAACCTCTTGCAAAGCAGTCAAATGTTGGTTCTGTTTGGGCATCTGACATTGGCCGTGTGTTTCTCGTACCATGGCTTCCTGAAAACACTCTCAAAGATCAAGTGAAGAAATGGGAAGGTCTGGTCGAACCAAAATAAATCAAATGTACAATGCAATTTACACTAAACCGAGAAAATATGCAATTATGAACCGAAACGAAATAAAGTATGCAAAAATTATTTTTCTTTTGGTTTTCTCAATGCAAACACGAAATGAATCAATATGATATGATAATAAACACAAATGAAAAGAAAATATGGAAAGCAAACTAATGCTGATATTTGTTTTTTTAAATTTTCTTTGATGCAAACAATTAAACCACTTATGCAAACTAAGCTTGAAAATATTTTATTTTCTTTTCTGATGCAATCACGAAATGGACCAACTAATATGATATGAAACAATAACTAGGATGACTTCTTTTGGCTTTTAAATTTATGGATGCAAATGAAAAAGAATCATATTCAAAACATAAATTCTTATGGGATTTTTTTCTTTTATGGAAACTAATGAATGCAAACACTTTTTTTGGGATTTTCGATTTTTAAATGAATCAAACAAAACTTTTTCTTTTCTTTTTCGTGGCTTTAAAGTATGATGAACAGCAAGAACAAAAATATGCAGAAACAAAACTTGAAACAAAAAGAAACAGTTTTTATGGATTTTCGGTTTATGAATGGAAAAACAAATGCAAGCAAGTATGAGATGCAAGGATAGATATCACCTGAGTCAGGAGCTTAAGCTCTGATACCAAAATGTTGTAGGCACAGGGGGGGGTAACCCACGAATTGATAAAAAATGGTGGAACCAAGCTTAAATCGGATCGACCAGAGATGTGGTCGATTGGTCGATATGGCCGGATTATGACTTGATAACCTGAAACAAAGGGAATTAAATGATATGAGGTTTATGATATGAATAAAACAAGAACAATAAACAAAAGAAAGGGATATATATGGCGGAATCAGGCTGCTGGATGTGTATAACTCTCAGCTTGATCAAATGATGGCTTGAAGTGGATTTGCGGAGGAAGGTTTGATTGAATCTCTCAATCTGATGGAATGATGGATCGAAGTGATTGACTCTCTCAATCTGTGTACTGAGATTTTTTGATTTGAACAAACAAACTAGACTCACGAAATCAATAAGACAACAAAGAATCTCTCTTTGAATCCTAAAGACCGATATTTTATACAAAGAACAACTTTGATAAAACTGAATAAACTTTCTATTAACTTGGTGATTAAGGGTTCTTCTTTACACTGGAAGTCTAGGAGCTTATATAAGGCTCAGAGACAAAGGTCCTAACGTTCTAAAACAAATAGAAAAGGAAACAAATCAAAACTAAGAAAGAAATCGAAAACTAGCCGTTGGAGCCTTTTGTGGGATTTTGGCTCCAAGTAAAGAATCTGATCTTTCTTGAACCTGGATGGTTTAAGGGGATAAGTAAGCTTCCTGGGAACCTTCTTGACTGCTTGGAATGAGCTGAGGTCGTGCCTAAACTGAAGAGGAAAGAGCTGTTGGACATTAATGTCGGTTTGCTCCAAATAAGGCAGGTTTGAGTAAGTGAGGATCCTGCTGATCCAATGGCTGCTGGTGCATGGTATGGACTTGTAGAACTCCTCTTGACCGTGTATGATGTCTCCTGATTGGTTGAAATGATCTCCTGGTCGCCAATGTCTGGTTTGAAGCTGATTGAACCGGCTAGCTTCCAATTGAGGCAAGTGTAGAACTGGTTTGGGCGGTTTTGGAGATTGGATCATAACTTCATAATTCCGTGACCATTTCTCCTGATATTGGGCTTTTTGGAAAGATGAGAGATCCCTCTTGAATCCTATGATGGGCTTTGGTTCAGGCCGCTCCTTCCTTGGACTTGAATCTGCTTCTAAAGTAGGGTACTCGCAGATGGACGGGCTGAGAAACCTCTGACTTGTAAAATTCATAACTTCTTTATCCATGAATATTTTGACCCAATTCCAATTGATCTGGACTCCTTCTTGAGTGTAGAATCCATAAAAATTAGCCTCGTGATTTAAACCCTCCTGGTTTCTAAGATATGGCAGTTTTAGTGCACGTATGTCCTGGTTTGCGCCTTGGCTGGTTGAGTAGGGCTTTGGGTTGACCTCCGGTTCAGTTGCTGATCTGATGACCACATCAGGTGCGCGAGCACCGAGCCTACAAACACTAGCTATCCAATCACCACTCATACGCCGAATGTTCATTGCCCCTCTAACATCAATCTTTCCAACCACTCTTGAGATGTAATCAAAAAAGCAACTGGAAGACGGATGAAACCAGGCCAAGACCATGCAAGCGCGAAAATTTGAAGTTAGGGGCAAAACGGTCCACCGGAAAATTTGCCGGAAAAGTTCCCGGAAAATTCACCGGGGACAATCCGGCCATCGACCTCAACCCAGCCCTCGATAGTGTTGGACCGAACAGTCCAACACTACGTACCCAAACCGTTCGGGTACTGGGGGGTAGGAGACTCAAGAGAGTGCCTACCCCTTATATATACAAAACGGTTTTTTTCAGTCTGTCACCAGTAGACATTGGTTGTGTTCCGGGGAGTATTTTTAATGTAAAAAAAAAATACTTCGAATTTGAATCTGATTTTTTGCATGCTTCATAAGGATGGTTAAAGCTATTTTCTGGTAAATTTTCATAAATTTCTTTTGCTTCTAACCATGTCTTTTGCATGCTACAAAGGTCGGAGTTTCGTGGTCTAAACGGATGTCTACAGCAACTTTTGATCAACACTTGACATCCTAAACTCTTTGTTGACATATTTTTGATGTTTCCTTTCAGAAAACTTTCTTCAAAAATATTAATTTTTGCATTTTTGGCTTCTCGGGTGATTTTGGCTGTCCGTGGGTGATTTTGGCCCACGTGGGCTGTCTGTTCAGTACATACGGACGTCCGTGTGTGTCCGTCAGCACACACAGGACGTCCGTGGCCGTCCGTCAGCACACACAGGACGTCCGGCTGTCCATCAGTACACATATCAGCACGCTCCGTGGACTGTTCGGGTGATTTTGGCCCACGTGGGCTGTCTGTTCAGTACACACAGGACGTCCGTCAGCACACGCAGGACGTCCGTGGCTGTCCTTGTGTGTCCGTGTGTCCGTCAGTGCACACAGGACGTCCGTCAGCACACACAGGACGTCCGTCAGCACACGCAGGACGTCCGTGGCTGTCCGTGTGTGTCCGTGTGTCCGTCAGTGCACACAGGACGTCCGTCAGCACACACAGGACGTCCGTCAGCACACGCAGGACGTCCGTCAGCACACGCAGGACGTCCGTGGCTGTCCGTGTGTGTCCGTGTGTCCGTCAGCACACACAGGACGTCCGTCAGCACACGCAGGACGTCCGTCAGCACACGCAGGACGTCCGTGGCTGTCCGTGTGTGTCCGTGTGTCCGTCAGCACACGCAGGACATCCGTCAGTACACACAGGACGTCCGTCAGCACACAAAGGACGTCCGTGGCCGTCCGTCAGCACACACAGGACGTCCGTCAGTACACAGAGGACGTCCGTGGCCGTTCGTCAGCACACACAGGGCGTCCGTCAGCACACGCAGGACGTCCGTGTGTGTCCGTGTGTCCGTCAGTACACACAGGACGTCCGTCAGCACACACAGGACGTCCGTCAGTACACACAGGACGTC
>NW_026014711.1:107500-127500 GCF_020379485.1 Brassica napus | reverse complement strand
TTGCCAAGATATTGATGGTCTAAACCATTCTAAATCTTTTGAAATCAACCGGCTGTTATCTCCCCCTAAGGACGGATATTTGGACTCATCAAACTGTGAGTCTTCGTATCTGGCCTTAAACAAATCACCGGTTGTTGGCTCAAGATACTTTATGATACTTGGGGAGTCATATCCTACGTATATTCCCATCCTCCTTTGTGGTCCCATCTTAGTTCTCTGTGGTGGAGCAATTGGAACGTAGACGGCACATCCGAATGTCTTGATGTGGGACACGTCTGGCTCTTGACCCGTGAGTAGTTGGGATGGTGAATATCTATGTTCACTAGATGGCCTGATGCGAATCAGTTCCGTTGCATGTAAAACCGCATGTCCCCATGCTGATACCGGAAGTTGAGACTTCATAAGCAGTGGCCGGGCTATCAGCTGGATCCGTTTAATGAATGATTCGGCCAAGCCGTTCTGTGTATGGACATGTGCCAGGGAGTGCTCTACTCTTACCCCCATGGACATACAGTATTCATTAAACGCTTGGGACGTGAATTCACCAGCATTGTCTAGACGTATAGTCTTAAGAGGGAAATCTGGAAAGTGTGCTCTCAGCCTTATCATTTGGGCAAGCAGCCGTGCAAAGGCTAGGTTCCTAGTGGATAGTAGGCAGACATGTGACCATCTGGTCGATGCATCAATGAGGACCATGAAGTATCTAAACGTCCCACAAGGTGGGTGTATTGGTCCACATATGTCTCCTTGAATCCTTTCCAGAAAGTTTAAGGTTTCTTTGTGAACCTTAGCTGGTGATGGCCTGATTATGAGTTTCCCTTGTGCACATGCTGCACATGTGAGATTTCGTGGGATAACTCCTTTGAACGTGTGCCCTTGTGAATTCATCATCAGTTTTCGCATCATTCCTGTTCCGGGATGGCCAAGCCGGTTATGCCATAAAGTGAATAGCTCGGAGGCATTGGCCTCGATCATACTGATCCTTGCATAGTACAGACCAGTGGTCATTGCGGGCATTGTCTCTAGGATCTTTTTATTGCCTTTGGTGATCAAGGTTATGTTAAGGAATTCTTTGTTTCCTTCTTCCCATGTTTCAAGGTGAAAACCGTTTAATCTTATATCCTTGAAACTCAATAAGCTTCTTCTAGAGCTTGGGGAATACAAGGCGGTTTTGATCTCTAGGTGAGTGCCCTTAGGCATCATCACGTAGGCTTGGCCGTGACCTTCAATCAGGCTAGCCTCACCCGCAATGGTGTGTACCTTTGCACTTTGCATTGTGAGATTTATAAAGTACCTTTTGTCTCTAAGTATTGTGTGACTTGTGCCACTATCCACCACAAGTACACTCATCTCATCATTCATTCTATAAATAAAATAAACTTTAGAGACTTCATAAGATGTTTAAAACTCTTCTTATTAAAAATTCCATTACATAAAATAAAAACACCAAATCAAAACATAAAGCAATAAGACAATGTGATTCGAAAACTAGTCCTTGAGACAATCGGATGTCTCAAAATCCATTAGGTCATCTTGGTTATCCTTGTCGGATTCATTGTCAGCATCATACCCATATCCCTTGTCCTCATGGACGTTTTCTTGGATCATGTTTGCCTCCGGGTTCTTGTTCTTGATGCTCTCTTGGTAGAGGTCGCACAAGTGTTTCGGAGTTCTACAATTCTTTGCCCAATGATTGTCACTCCCGCATCTATGGCATAGAGACTTGTTGGACGTGTAAGATGGTTTGGATATGCCACCTCGTCCGCGGCCGTAGCTGCCTCGACCCCGGCCGTAATTGGAACCACGACCACGGTTATTGTGGTTTCCTTTCCGGCCAGTTGAGTAGCCATCTCGGCCGTTTGAGTTGTCACGTCCACGCCTCTTGAATCCACCACGGCTATTGCCGTATGGTTTCTTGTTGTCTTGGACGTAATAGGTTTCATTGGGAGGATCTTTCTTCTCGACCTCATGGGCTTCGGGTAGTGGTGCTGTCCCGGCCGGTCTAACCCCGTTACTCTTTAGTAGGAGTTCATTGTTTGCCTCGGCCAGGAGTAGACATGAGATCAGATCAGTATATGTGGCAAAGCCCTTTGTCCTGTATTGCTCTTGCAACACAGAATTCGAGTGGTTGAAAGTTGTATAGGTCTTTTCAAGCATCATGCTATCGGTTACCTCTTCACCACACAGCTTTAGTATTGAGACAATCTTGAATAGAGCTGAATTGTAATCATCCACTGACTTATAGTCTAAGAATCTTAGATGCATCCAATCATGCCTTGCTTTTGGAAGCAACACCATCCTGTGGTGATCATATCTATTCTTTAAAGCCATCCAAAGATCTAGTGGATTCTCGATTGTCATGTACTGATCTTTAAGACCATCAATGAGATGATGTCGCATAAGGCCTAAGGCTCTGTATCGGTTCTTTTCATTCTCATTGTTGTCTTCGATGATAGTATCACCGAGTCCTTTGGACTTTAGACTAATCCTTGTGTCTAGTGCCCACTGCAGGTAATTGTCTCCGGAGAGATTGAGGGGTGCATAGTCTCTGTTTGCTATTTTCGACATCTGAATCACATCATCATGTAAGGTATTAGGTTCACAATGTGATTCACGTGGCCGCAGGATATAAGCAAGCTCGGCCACAACACGTCTTATGCATTTATGGTATTCAAACAATTCTAATCGACCATGGTGCTATCAATCATGAACCACACGGTTCTATAGGCTTTCTAACAACCTAAACTCGTATGATCTATATGCTGGTCGATCTTGTTTTAATCAATTATGAATGCAATACAATATTCGGATTCATGTAAAGCAATCTACCTTATCTTACTTCTTTTCATAACACCTAGGGTTTCCAATCTTTGAATTCTTATCAACCTTATGTTAAGGTTTCAAGGCCTTAAGTATTTTGTGTTCTTAGTTAGATTATTTCAAGAAGAACAATCTAACTTTCCTAAACTTCAAAAATAAGCAAGAAATCAAACAAGCAATATCAATCTTACAATCGATTTCTAACTTTTAGGGTTTAGGGTTTCGATTCCTTCATTAGGGTTTATCAGGTTTCAGATTCAATCAATCATCATACAATTAAGTTCTAGTTTGGAATCGATTTAGCTTTCTAGTTTTAAGACTTTGTCGATTTTGATCTTGTACTTTCTTTTAGGGTTTCATCAAGAATAAGATTTCCATAATGATGGATTAGGGTTTCGGTCTTATTCTATGTTCTCAGATTATGTTCATACCTTAGTTTTGTAGAGGTAAAGAACCGGACCACCTAAGAACAGATGAAACTTCGAGCTGAGGAGAAAGAACGCTTGCAGCCTTCTATCGGGTCGCGGATGTAGTCGGACGCGAGCTGGGAACGGACGCGAGCTGCGAGCTGGTTGCTGGACGGATGCGTTCTTCTTGTGTGCGAGCTGAGGACGCGATCAGGAAGCTGAGGACGTTCGGTCTTGAGGATGTCAAGCTTTTGGAACAATGGAGAACGTCTAGGGTTTAGCTTTGAGTCGCCGGTAATAGGCTTTTAGGTATCGATTTTGGTTTCAGTTGATTAGAGGCTATCGTGCTGATAACGTGTTGTGAACAATAGGGGAATTCGTGTGTGTTTCATTAATCAAAGTGTTCCCTTATATAGGGAATTACAAGATATGGATAAAAGGAAATAGTACAAATCCTTATCCTAAAGTAAAAAGGAAAACCTCTTATAGATAAACATGAAGAGAAAAGGAAACTCCTAAATCTAAGGTCGGTCCAATGCTTTGGCCGCCTCTCTCTCTCTCTCTCTTGGACGCGGTCTTGGTCTTGGGCCTGGACGCGGTCCGTTCTTCCTTTACATGGTTACTAGCTATCCACATTGTTCTTAACAATCCCTTCCAGAAGTCGGGGTTTGTTGCACGTATTAGCTCTAGAATTACTACGGTTATCCGAGTAGTAGTTACCATCAAACAAACTATAACTGATTTAATGAGCCATTCGCAGTTTCACAGTCTGAATTCGTTCATACTTACACATGCATGGATTAATCTTTGAGACAAGCATATGACTACTGGCAGGATCAACCAGGTAGCATTCATAAATCAGGACAAGACCACGTCATATTCCCGCAAACACATGGAAAGTGGGAACAGACGCAGACTTGACCGTCATCTTTTGTCCGGAGACAAACGTGCTTAGCGGGACAGAATTTCTTCGGGTCACCGCCATAATATTTCCGCAACCAAGATCTCAGCAAACAGCTTATTCACCTTTGCGAACAATGCATAAACTATGCAAAGACGCAAGGATCACAAGTAACGGCTTATGTGTTCACAACTTCCCCACCGAAGGAGATGCCGCAAACAACATTTTAAGCAAAGCCTAACAATTCCTTCCAGATAGGTACGCAACACAGGCCCCGGATCAGTTCAACAAGCATAAAACTATGCTAGTGAAGAAACTGAGGAGGATAGTTGGTCTGTAGTTGGGTGCGCGAGCACAGAGCCTACAAACACTAGCTATCCAATCACCACTCATACGCCGAATGTTCATTGCCCCGCTAACATCAATCTTTCCAACCACTCTTGAGATGTAATCAAAAAAGCAACTGGAAGACGGATGAAACCAGGCCAAGACCATGCAAGCGCGAAAATTTGAAGTTAGGGGCAAAACGGTCCACCGGAAAATTCGCCGGAAAAGTTCCCGGAAAATTCACCGGGGACAATCCGGCCATCGACCTCAACCCAGCCCTCGATAGTGTTGGACCGAACAGTCCAACACTACGTACCCGAACCGTTCGGGTACTGGGGGGTAGGAGGCTCAAGAGAGTGCCTACCCCTTATATATACAAAACGCTTTTTTTCAGTCTGTCACCAGTAGACATTGGTTGTGTTCCGGGGAGTATTTTTAATGTAAAAAAAAATAATACTTCGAATTGGAATCTGATTTTTTGCGTGCTTCATAAGGATGGTTAAAGCTATTTTCTGGTAAATTTTCATAAATTTCTTTTGCTTCTAACCATGTCTTTTGCATGCTACAAAGGTCGGAGTTTCGTGGTCTAAACGGATGTCTACAGCAACTTTTGATCAACACTTGACATCCTAAACTCTTTGTTGACATATTTTTGATGTTTCCTTTCAGAAAACTTTCTTCAAAAATATTAATTTTTGCATTTTTGGCTTCTCGGGTGATTTTGGCTGTCCGTGGGTGATTTTGGCCCACGTGGGCTGTCTGTTCAGTACACACGGACGTCCGTGTGTGTCCGTCAGCACACACAGGACGTCCGTGGCCGTCCGTCAGCACACACAGGACGTCCGTGTCATGTCCCCGATCCTAGATAGGATCGGCCGGACGGGCCATGGTGCGGGGAGACGCACCAGTCAGGTCATTAGACCTTGAGACAAGCGTATCATGGCCCTGAATGAAGGTTAAGGGCATCAGTCAGCTGAGACTTAACCAGGATACGATGGAAATAAGGGTAAAGGGGCTGGGTGAGTGTTTAGGCAGCTGGACGAGTGTTGGTTTGAGTTCAATCAGCTCGGTTCAGCTGGTAATCAGTTCACCATGATCTGTTCAGCTCACAGGAGCTGGTGGGCTCGCTCAATCAGCTGGGAACAGCTGGGGGTCAGCTCCATCCAGTGAACGGTGCGTTCTGGTTCGGATCAGTGTGGGCGAGTCCGGGACGGTTACTGGGCGAGCCGATGGTCCGGGTGCAGGACGGTTCGACCAAATGGGTCTTAGGCTTGGGATAGGGAGCGGGCAAGCTCCCAGAGTGTGAGCTGAGGCTCAGTGATCGATTTGCCAAAGGAAGAAAAGGGGAGAAACCGCCAAGGGCGGTTATGGGACGGTTATGGGACGGTTTTGGGAAGAAAGGAAGGGATTTTGGTAACTGTTCGCCCAGGCGGTTGGGGACAGTTTAAATCGTCTTCTCTCTCTCATTTCTGATCATTCTGGTCGGTTTTTACTCATTCCACACAGAGAGAAACACAGAGAAAATTCAAGAGAGAAAGAGAGACAGAAACTTTGGATCGGCCGATTTGATCCAAGAGATTGTTCTTGAGTGTTCCTGGTGTGTTTGGGCGTGTGATCAAGAGGATGGATTTGAGACAGAAAGACAAGGAGAAGGCAAAGGAGAAAGAGAAGGAAGTCGCCCCTGGAGACCGAACTCCTAAGGTGAGAGGTGTGGCCAAGAGTAACCGGACAAGGCCGCGGATGATGGCCGTGTGAGCCTGGCCGGTTTGGATCGATTGGCTACTCCTTACTCTGACTTCTTCTACTCTGTTTCTTCTTATATGTTGTGCTTTGGAATGGTTTATGTTGTTACAGGAAAGGATTCATTGATCCTAAGGCCTTGGCCTGATCCAATTTCCATGAAAGTCCCTTGTTCTTGTGTGGGCTGTTCATGGCCGAGATCACTATGATCTGAGCCGATTCTTCTGAATCTGTTTATGGGAATATTTTTCTTCTGAATTATCATGAATTATCATGAATTTTATTTGGTATTTGGATCTCTTTTTAAAGGGGTCAGATTTGACATTTTTGATGATTGTTCTTGACTAGATTGGATCCGACCATGCAATGTGATTTGATTCTTGTTTTGTAATCTAACCTTGTGATTGTGTGGTTGTTTGTGTTGGATCCAGGACCAGAAATGGACCGTGGTAAGGGAAAAGCACCATGAGGACCGCGGCCATGGGAAGATGTGTGGTGATTGGGTTGATTCTGAAAATTGTGTGATTATTGTAGCCTATTGTGCAACTTGTGAACTTATGCGATTCTAGTATGTATTCTATTATTTAGGATGATGAATGATGTATGAACCTTGGTTAATATCTATGAAGTATCTATTTTCATTAGTTGATGCTTGATTGTTTAAGTGTGAATGTTGGAACCTCAAAACTCTGAAAAAGACTTAGAATTATTTAACACTTGAACTTGAATATGAAAGATGGAATTGGTTGCATTGTTTGGTGAGGCCGCGGTCTGGTTGGATTGAGGAATCCAGGATCGGGTCTTACAAGTTGGTATCAGAGCATTCTTGATTCTAGGATTTGTTGGGTTATTGGTTCACCACACACTTGGCCGTTTGGACTCATGGTGAGATAGTTGGGTTCTAAGTAATCTTTTCTACTGATTAACTTAGGAGTGATTGAGGTGTGTGTTCAGTTGTGGACTAACCTTTTGTTTGTGTTTGTAACTCCTAAGGGAACAAGAAGGTATAAATCTCGGAAAGGAAAGGAGGCGACTGGGGCGTCTGGAGCAGTGGGGCAGGATGGTGCTGAACAGACCGGAGTGTTACCAGCTGGAACCATTCCAACCACAGTGCTACCGGCTCTGGTGGAGCAGGTGGATAATGCCACCGGACTCCCAGTGGGTCCAACTCTTCCTACTGAGGTTAATGAAACTAATGTGGACGAGCAACAAGAGCAAGTCCATGGAGAAGATACTGGGTCATCCAACGTTGGTGCTGGGAGTGGCCAGAATGTTGATGCAAACAATGTTCGGGTCACTGGTGCTGAGGAGGTCATTGAGCCGACCATAAGGGGCTTGGTGGAAGCTATGCAGGTCATGGGAGCTCAGATAGCCTCCTTGACACAGGCGTTCACACCATTGGTGAACTCGTCCGTAGGACAGGCTAATCCCCCGGTTCGGGTTGCTGCTGGAGTGACCGATGTTGGTGCTGGCCGTGTGGCCGAGGTGATTGAGATAGACCCACCGGTCAGGCCAGTGCATGGTATGGACTACCTGAAGGTGCTGGAGCATATCTCCAAGTTGGGAACCAAACACTTTGCTGGAAGTGTTGATCCTATGGAGGCGGACGAGTGGAGAACCCGGTTGGTTCGGAACTTCAAGTCCACGCGTTGTCCTGAGGACTACCAGAAGGACATAGCAGTACACTTCCTGGAGGGAGATGCACATAACTGGTGGTTAGCTTTGGACAAGCGTACCAATGGCACCATTGAGCATTTTGCTGACTTTGAGGTTGAGTTCAACCATAAGTACTTTCCTGCTGAGGCGTGGGATCGTTTGGAGTCCAAGTTCCTGGACTTGACTCAGGGACGGAGGACTGTTCGTGAGTATGAAGAAGAGTTCAACCGACTCAGAAGGTATGTGGGAAGAGAACTGGAGGATGAGAAGGTTCAAGTCCGAAGGTTCATCCGAGGCCTAAGGGTGGAACTTCGAACCTACTGTTCTGTTTGTAAGTTCCCCACGGTTTCTGAGTTGGTTGAGAGGATGGCCTTGCTGGAGACCAACCTCACCGAGGAGGGTAAGCAGAAGCTGAAGAGTGTGGTGGTATCCTCGGGTCAGAGTGGTGACAAGAAGAGGAAGAGGGACTCGACCGAGGAGGGTAAAACCTCAAGTGGTAGGTCAGAGTGCCCTAAGTGTGGACGATACCACGGTGGAGAGTGCTGGAAGGCCATGGGTGCCTGCACTCGATGTGGTAAGATGGATCACTCAGCCAAGGATTGTCCAAGTCCGTTGGGTGAGTCCAGGACCTGTCACCACTGCGGCCAGAAGGGCCACTACCGCAGGGACTGCCCTAAGTTGCAAGGCAACCAAAGTAAGGGACGTGGGGAGGCTAGCAGGCCAGTTCAGGGACGAGGCCAGACCTCCACACCTCGTGTGTATGAGCTATCCAAGGATGTGGATGGGGCTCGGCCTTTCCAAGCGATCAATGGTAACACTCTAGACTACTACTTTTACAATTCCAGTAGAATTGCATGGTATGGAATCTAGGATGGATAGATATACTTTGATGGGTCTTGTGTAGGGACCTTAAGTATTGGTGGTGTGGAAACACACACACTATTTGATACTGGAGCTACACATAGTTTTGTGAGTCCAAGTATGATAGGAAAAGGTTTGTTCCAGTATGGAACATGGGATGGTCCTGAACGAGTGAGTGCGGCCGGAGGGCAAGTTATGAACTCACTCGGTCTGGTTAAGGACATCCCTGTGGTGATCTTGGATAGGCCGATGCCTATAGATCTGATTGTTGTCCCCCTTAAGCATCATGAAGTGATCTTGGGCATGGACTGGTTGGGAAAGTATCGGGCAACTCTAGATTGTCACCGGGGAAGGGTGCAACTTGAGAATGAGTTTGGACCCCCGATCAAGTACCAAGGAATCAAGCCAACCTCTTGTAGTTTGGTGGTTTCAGCAGTCCAAGTAGAACGGATGCTTGGAAATGGTTGTGAGGCCTTTTTGGCTACCATTTACACTGATGAGGTTGTAGGGGCCTGTGACCCAGAGGGTATACCGTTGGTTCGAGAATTTCAGGATGTGTTTGGGGCACTACAGGGCATTCCCCCTGATAGGGCTGACCCATTCATCATTGAATTGGAACCTGGAACGGCCCCGTTATCAAAAAGTCCATATAGAATGGCACCAGCTGAGATGGCAGAGCTGAAGAAGCAACTTGAGGAGTTGCTTGAGAAGGGGTTCATACGCCCTAGTGTATCACCTTGGGGAGCACCAGTCCTATTCGTTAAGAAAAAGGATGGTAGCTTTAGGTTGTGCATTGATTATAGGGGTTTGAACAGGGTGACTGTGAAGAACAAGTACCCTTTACCCAGGATTGATGAGTTGTTGGACCAACTCCGTGGAGCCAAGTGGTTCTCCAAGATTGACTTGGCCTCTGGGTATCATCAGATCCCCATTGCACCAGGTGATGTGAGGAAGACAGCATTCCGAACTAGGTATGGTCACTATGAGTTTGTGGTCATGCCGTTCGGACTGACCAATGCACCTGCTGCATTCATGAAGATGATGAACGGCATCTTCAGGGAATACTTGGACGAGTTTGTGATCATCTTCATTGATGATATACTCGTGTATTCCAAGACAAAGGAGGACCATGAAAGACACCTTAGGGCGGTGTTGGGCCGCCTGAGAGAACAGAAGCTCTTTGCTAAGCTAAGCAAGTGTAGCTTCTGGCAGAAGAGCATTGGATTCCTTGGGCATGTGGTGTCTGATAAAGGAGTCTCAGTGGATCAAGATAAGATCAAATGTATCCAGGAATGGCCACAGCCAAAGAATGCTACGGAAGTGAGGAGCTTCTTAGGGTTGGCTGGTTATTACCGGAAATATGTCAAGGGGTTCTCGAGCATAGCTCAACCTATGACTAAGCTGACAGGCAAGGACGTGAGGTTCACATGGTCTGAGGAGTGTGCGAAAAGTTTTGCAGCACTCAAGAACATGTTGACTAATGCACCTGTCCTGGTGTTGCCTGAGGCTGATCAGCCTTATGTGGTGTATACGGATGCATCCATAACTGGTCTTGGTTGTGTTTTGACACAACATGGGAAGGTGATAGCCTATGCTTCCCGGCAGTTAAGGAAGCATGAGGGTAACTATCCAACCCATGATTTGGAGATGGCTGCAGTAGTATTTGCATTAAAGATATGGAGATCATATCTTTATGGTGCCAGGGTGCAAATACTCACAGACCATAAGAGTTTGAAGTACATATTCACTCAGCCTGAGTTAAACTTAAGGCAGAGGAGATGGATGGAATTTGTTGCAGATTATGATCTGGACATAGCTTATCATCCTGGGAAAGCTAACCTAGTGGCTGATGCCTTGAGCCGCAGAAGGGCTGAAGTGTCATCTGAGAGGGAGGCGGATGAACTGGAAGGGATGATCAGGTCCTTGAACCTCAATACCTTGGTTGGTTCAGATGAGCCACTGGGATTGGAGGCGGTGAACCAGGCCGATCTCCTGACCAGGATCAGGCAAGCTCAGGGCCTGGATGAAAATCTAAAGAAGGTAGCCGCCAATGACAAGACTGAGTACCAGACAACTGACAATGGTACCATCTTGGTCAATGGTAGGGTCAGTGTTCCTAATGATAAGGAACTCAAAGAAGAGATTATGAGACAGGCTCATAAGTCCAAGTTTTCAGTTCATCCTGGACTGAACAAAATGTATAGGGATCTGAAAAGGTACTACCATTGGGTGAGGATGAAATCTGATGTTGCAGAGTGGGTGGCTAAGTGTCCCACTTGTCAACTGGTGAAGGCAGAACATCAGGTTCCCAGTGGTCTACTTCAGAACCTACCCATACCAGAATGGAAATGGGATCACATCACAATGGACTTTGTGACTGGATTTCCCACGACCAGGAATAAGAAAGATGCGGTATGGGTTGTGGTTGATCGGCTGACCAAGTCGGCTCATTTCCTACCCATCAAGAAAGGGGATGGGGTCGACAGGATAGTGCAAGTGTACCTAGACGAGATAGTGAGGTTGCATGGTGTTCCAGCAAGCATTGTCTCGGACAGGGATCCAAGATTTACATCTTATTTCTGGCAGGCTTTCCAAAAGGCCTTGGGAACCAGAGTGAATATGAGCACATCTTATCATCCTCAAACGGATGGGCAGTCTGAAAGGACAATCCAAACCTTAGAGGATATGCTAAGGGCATGTGTGTTAGACTGGGGAGAGTCTTGGGAAAAACACTTACCTTTAGTGGAGTTTGCTTATAATAACAGCTTCCATACAAGCATTGGTATGTCGCCATATGAGGCTTTGTATGGTAGGCCGTGCAGGACACCCCTATGCTGGACCCAAGTGGGGGAGCGTAGCATGTTGGGACCTGAGATTGTAGAACAGACCACTGAGAAGATCAGGATGGTCAAAGAGAAGATGAAAGAGGCGCAGGACCGCCAAAAGAGCTATGCGGACAAGCGTAGGAAACATCTTGAGTTTGAGGTCAATGACCTGGTGTATCTCAAGATGATTACCTTTAAGGGTAGGACCAGGATTTCTGGACGAAAGAAACTGGACCCTAGGTACTTGGGTCCATTCAGGATCATAGAGAGAGTGGGTGCAGTGGCATACAAGTTGGACTTGCCATCGGCAATGGATGCATACCACAATGTGTTCCATGTATCCCAACTCCGGAAATGCTTGTCTGAACAAGACATTGTCTTGCCTGAGGTTCCTGCTGACCTTGGTAAGGACCTGACTTTGGAAACCTTGCCGGTTCGGATTGTGGATCGGTCAGAGAAAGCTATGAGAAAGAAGACAGTTCCCATGATCAAAGTGGTGTGGGATTACAATGGTAAAGACCTCATCACTTGGGAAACAGAAGCAAAGATGAAAACAATGTATCCGGAGTGGTACCGACAATTTCTTCCTGATGAAACACTTAACATGGATTCGAGGACGAATCCCAAGTTAGTGGGGGAGACTTGTCATGTCCCCGATCCTAGATAGGATCGGCCGGACGGGCCATGGTGCGGGGAGACGCACCAGTCAGGTCATTAGACCTTGAGACAAGCGTATCATGGCCCTGAATGAAGGTTAAGGGCATCAGTCAGCTGAGACTTAACCAGGATACGATGGAAATAAGGGTAAAGGGGCTGGGTGAGTGTTTAGGCAGCTGGACGAGTGTTGGTTTGAGTTCAATCAGCTCGGTTCAGCTGGTAATCAGTTCACCATGATCTGTTCAGCTCACAGGAGCTGGTGGGCTAGCTCAATCAGCTGGGAACAGCTGGGGGTCAGCTCAATCCAGTGAACGGTGCGTTCTGGTTCGGATCAGTGTGGGCGAGTCCGGGACGGTTACTGGGCGAGCCGATGGTCCGGGTGCAGGACGGTTCGACCAAATGGGTCTTAGGCTTGGGATAGGGAGCGGGCAAGCTCCCAGAGTGTGAGCTGAGGCTCAGTGATCGATTTGCCAAAGGAAGAAAAGGGGAGAAACCGCCAAGGGCGGTTATGGGACGGTTATGGGACGGTTTTGGGAAGAAAGGAAGGGATTTTGGTAACTGTTCGCCCAGGCGGTTGGGGACAGTTTAAATCGTCTTCTCTCTCTCATTTCTGATCATTCTGGTCGGTTTTTACTCATTCCACACAGAGAGAAACACAGAGAAAATTCAAGAGAGAAAGAGAGACAGAAACTTTGGATCGGCCGATTTGATCCAAGAGATTGTTCTTGAGTGTTCCTGGTGTGTTTGGGCGTGTGATCAAGAGGATGGATTTGAGACAGAAAGACAAGGAGAAGGCAAAGGAGAAAGAGAAGGAAGTCGCCCCTGGAGACCGAACTCCTAAGGTGAGAGGTGTGGCCAAGAGTAACCGGACAAGGCCGCGGATGATGGCCGTGTGAGCCTGGCCGGTTTGGATCGATTGGCTACTCCTTACTCTGACTTCTTCTACTCTGTTTCTTCTTATATGTTGTGCTTTGGAATGGTTTATGTTGTTACAGGAAAGGATTCATTGATCCTAAGGCCTTGGCCTGATCCAATTTCCATGAAAGTCCCTTGTTCTTGTGTGGGCTGTTCATGGCCGAGATCACTATGATCTGAGCCGATTCTTTTGAATCTGTTTATGGGAATATTTTTCTTCTGAATTATCATGAATTATCATGAATTTTATTTGGTATTTGGATCTCTTTTTAAAGGGGTCAGATTTGACATTTTTGATGATTGTTCTTGACTAGATTGGATCCGACCATGCAATGTGATTTGATTCTTGTTTTGTAATCTAACCTTGTGATTGTGTGGTTGTTTGTGTTGGATCCAGGACCAGAAATGGACCGTGGTAAGGGAAAAGCACCATGAGGACCGCGGCCATGGGAAGATGTGTGGTGATTGGGTTGATTCTGAAAATTGTGTGATTATTGTAGCCTATTGTGCAACTTGTGAACTTATGCGATTCTAGTATGTATTCTATTATTTAGGATGATGAATGATGTATGAACCTTGGTTAATATCTATGAAGTATCTATTTTCATTAGTTGATGCTTGATTGTTTAAGTGTGAATGTTGGAACCTCAAAACTCTGAAAAAGACTTAGAATTATTTAACACTTGAACTTGAATATGAAAGATGGAATTGGTTGCATTGTTTGGTGAGGCCGCGGTCTGGTTGGATTGAGGAATCCAGGATCGGGTCTTACAGTCCGGCTGTCCATCAGTACACATATCAGCACGCTCCGTGGACTGTTCGGGTGATTTTGGCCCACGTGGGCTGTCTGTTCAGTACACACAGGACGTCCGTCAGCACACGCAGGACGTCCGTGGCTGTCCGTGTGTGTCCGTGTGTCCGTCAGTGCACACAGGACATCCGTCAGCACACACAGGACGTCCGTCAGCACACGCAGGACGTCCGTGGCTGTCCGTGTGTGTCCGTGTGTCCGTTAGTGCACACAGGACGTCCGTCAGCACACACAGGACGTCCGTCAGCACACGCAGGACGTCCGTGCCTGTCCGTTAGCATGTCCGTGCCTGTCCGTTAGCACACACAGACTGTCCGTGGACTGATCCGTGTACTGAACTCATATCAGCATGCTGACCACACATATCAGCATGCTGGCCCTTCCCGTGGACTGTCCGTGTACTGATTTTGGACAACTGATGCACCATGTCAGTACACATATCAGCATCCTGGCCCTTCCCGTGGACTGATCCGTGTACTGATCCGTGTACTGATCCGTGTACTGAACTCATATCAGCATGCTGACCACACATATCAGCATGCTGGCCCTTCCCGTGGACTGTCCGTGTACTGATCCGTGTACTGAACTCATATCAGCATGCTGACCACACATATCAGCATGCTGGCCCTTCCCGTGGACTGATTCGTGTACTGATCCGTGTACTGATCCATGTACTGAACTCATATCAGCATGCTGACCACACATATCAGCATGCTGGCCCTTCCCGTGGACTGTCCGTGTACTGATCCGTGTACTGATCCGTGTACTGAACTCATATCAGCATGCTGACCACACATATCAGCATGCTGGCCCTTCCCGTGGACTGTCCGTGTACTGATCCGTGGACTGATCCGTGTACTGAACTCATATCAGCATGCTGACCACACATATCAGCATGCTGGCCCTTCCCGTGGACTGTCCGTGTACTGATTTTGGACAACTGATGCACCATGTCAGTACACATATCAGCATGCTGGCCCTTCCCGTGGACTGATCCGTGTACTGATCCGTGTACTTAACTCATATCAGCATGCTGACCACACATATCAGCATGCTGGCCCTTCCCGTGGACTGTCCGTGTACTGATTGATACAGGCCGGGAAACAGTCTGCACGGACGGACGGTCTGAGGTTCGAGAACTCGGACCGGACAGGACGGACGGACGGCTATGGGATGGCTAGACGGACGCGATGGAGTGGGAGATGGCCGATCTGGTTCCTGAAACAAAAGGATGCTATTTTTTATGAGTTTTTATGAACCAAATAATGAACAGAAAGTAAACAATATGATTAATGAAGAACAGAAGCAAATATGACTTTTTATGGATTTTTATAATGAATGGAAAAATCTAGAACTATATGATGCAAGATAAAACAAAACAAAAGATGGATAGAAGTATGGGGGATGGATCCTTGTTGCTGGATGTGTATCTCTCTCAACAAGAACAGTGGATGGAGGTGGATAGCTATGGGATTTGGCTTGCTGGATGTGTATCACTCTCAAGGCAAATCGGTGGATGGAATGGAGGTGAAGAATCGCCACAAGCTTGGTGGTTTGAAGCTTGATAAGATTCGGCTGCTCTCTCTTGTTTCTCACAGAAAAAGACTTAGGGTTTTAGGTTTGCAAAGGCAAAATTATTTCATAAAAGACATAGGCAAAAATCGCCAACTTCATGGAGTTATATAGGGTTTACCCCTTATGAGACTCAAAGATAAAAGGCCTTAAACATGCTGGCCGAAAATGAGGCTGAAACATTAGCCCAAAGTCTAAACCAAATAAATTAAAATAAACCAGACATCTGATTGTCGGTTTGAGAAGGCTTAGACCAAGGCTAATAGCATGCTTGCATGTTGCCTCATTAAAACCTTACCAAGAAAACCCAATGGGACAAAACCTGGTGAGGAAAAAGAGTACAACACATGCTACTCCCCTTGGTGGTCGGCTAGATCTCAGAACCGGAAAGAGTTGGAGTGGATGAAATGGGAACTGAGTCTGGACCAAGCTCGGATGTGGAGATGAGAAGTCCGGCTTGGTGGAGTCTGAACTGGATCGGGTCGGCCGCGTCCTGAACCTCCTTTGGGCCGGCTTGATCTTGGATCTTCAACTGGACCATCTTCTCAATCAGCAGCTGGTCCTGGTCAGTCTGTCCATCTTGATCAAGGATATGCTGGACAGCTTTGGTGAAACCTTCTCGCAAGGCCCTGGTTCCACTCCGGGTAGTCGGACCGCGCCTAACAATGGGAACCTCTACTTGGATGGCCTCATCATTCCCTCCCTCTTGAAGAGGTTCTGGCCTCAGAACACCATCATCTGCAAAGTCATCACTATCTGCATGGAAAGGAGACAAATCCGAGACATTGAAAGTATGTGAAATTTTAAATTCAGCAGGGAGGTCAAGGATATAGGCATTGTCGTTGATCTTCTTTAGGATGCGGAATGGTCCTGTCCCACGAGGCGAGAGCTTGGACTTCCGGGCTTCTGGAAACCTCTCGGGCCGCATGTGTAGCCACACCAAGTCCCCAGGTTCGAACAGTACCTCCTTCCTCTTCTGGTCATACTTGGCCTTGACCTTAGCCGCCTTGGCTTCTATCCTCTCCCTGACCTTTAGGTGCATATTCTTAACAAACTCTGCCTTGGCGGCCCCATCACGACTGCGGTACATGGAGCTGGGCAGTTCGGTGAAGTCTAAAGGAGTCTCTGGCTGAAACCCATAAACAATCTCAAAAGGTGACAGGTTAGTAGTAGAGTGCCTAGCATGGTTATAAGCAAACTCGACAAAAGGCAAACAAGATAACCAATTCCTTAAATTCTTACCGACCGTAGCTCTCAACAGTTGAGAAAGCGTACGGTTTACTACCTCAGTCTGGCCGTCGGTCTGGGGGTGGCACGTGGTCGAGAATAGTAGCTTGGTTCCGAACTTGCCCCATAGTGTCCTCCAGAAATGGCTGAGGAACTTGGTATCACGGTCAGACACAATGGTTCGAGGAAAGGGTGGTTAGGAATCGGTAATGGCATTTGTAAACCGTAAGGATGTGACCTGGACTTGGTTTTGAGGCAAGTAGTGCACTTGGCGCATATGCTCTCCACATCCCTCTTCATGTTTGGCCAAAAGAAATGTTCAGTTAGGACACTCAGGGTCTTGTCCCGACCAAAGTGTCCCATGAGGCCGCCACCATGGGCCTCCCGAACCAGCAGTTCCCTCATGGCTCCTTTGGGAATGCACAGCCTCTTTCCCTTGAACAGGAACCCCTCATGCTGGTAGTATGGCCCTAAAGCCCCCTTCTCAGTGTTCCTGAAAACTTCATCAAAATCAAGATCAGTGGCATAAGATTCTTTAATATGTTCGAAACCCATGATCTTGGCCTCCATGGTCACAATGAGAGTGTGTCTCCGGGACAGTGCATCTGCCACCACATTGTCCTTGCCCTTCTTGTACTTGATCACATAGGGAAAGGTCTCCACGAACTCGAGCCATCTGGCGTGCCTCTTCTTGAGTGTGGTCTGTCCCCTCAAGTGCTTAAGTGTCTCATGATCTGTATGAATAACAAATTCCTTAGACAAAAGGTAATGCTGCCAAGTTTCAAGGGACCTTACTAGAGCGTATAGCTCTTTGTCATAGGTTGGGTAGTTGAGGGCAGCTCCACTCAGTTTCTCACTAAAGAATGCCACTGGCCGGCCCCCTTGAGTGAGGACAGCTCCAATGCCTGTACCTGATGCATCACACTCAATCTCAAAAGTTTTATTAAAATCAGGGAGTGTAAGAACGGGTGCATGAGTTAAACTATATTTAAGCTTGTTGAAAGACTCCTCTTGGGCAGGGCCCCAAACAAAGGATACATTCTTCTTGATCACTGAGGTCATGGGTGCAGCAATGGTGCTGAAGTCCTTGACAAACCGCCTATAGAAGCTGGCTAGGCCATGGAAACTTCGGACTTGCCCAATAGTGGTCGGTGTGGGCCAGTCTTGGATGGCCTTGATCTTCTCCTCATCGACCTTCAAACCCTGTGAGCTCACAACAAAGCCTAAAAATATTAACTGGTCAGTGCAAAATACACACTTCTTGAGATTGGCAAAGAGTCCTTCCTGCCTGAGAGCCTTCAAAACCTGTTCTACATGACTAATGTGATCTGATAAGCACTGACTATAAATCAATATGTCATCAAAATAGACAACCACAAATTTACCAATGTAAGGCCTTAGAACCTCGTTCATAAGCCTCATGAAGGTACTAGGGGCGTTGGTAAGACCGAAGGGCATCACCAGCCACTCATACAAGCCTTGCTTGGTCTTGAAAGCAGTCTTCCACTCGTCTCCCTCTTTCATCCGAACTTGGTGATAACCACTCCTAAGATCAATCTTGGAAAACACTGTGGAACCACTCAGTTCATCTAACATATCATCAAGTCTAGGAATGGGGTACCGATATTTTATGGTGATGTTGTTGATGGCTCGGCAATCAACACACATACGCCATGTTCCATCCTTCTTAGGCACCAATAGGACGGGTACTGCACATGGGCTGAGACTCTCTCGAATATACCCCTTGTCCATGAGGTCTTGGACCTGTCTCTCCAGCTCCTTAGCCTCCTCCGGATTGACTCGGTATGCGGCTCGGTTTGGAAGTGGGGCGCCTGGCACAAAGTCTATCTGATGTTCGATGCCTCGGAGGGGTGGTAAGCCGGCTGGTATCTCTTCAGGGAACACGTCCTTGTACTGGTCCATTAGTCCTTGCATCTCAGCTGGACAATCTGGTACTTCAAAACCTGCAAAACAACCTTCCTTGAAAACCATTAGTAGCACCTGTGTGTCTTGCTGCAATGATTTAATCAATTTACTCGAAGAGATGTAAAGGTTAGTTTTACTAAACAATCCAGACTGATCCATGGCCCTCTGCATCTCGTACACCTCTTGTGGACTTAGAGGAGCCAGGCTGTGCTTCTTGTTGTTGTGGGTAAAGCTGTAGATGTTAGTCCTCCCATGGTGAATGGTCTCCTTGTCAAACTGCCAAGGCCTCCCTAACAGCAGATGGCCGGCTTGCATAGGAACCACATCACACTTCACCTGGTCCTGGTACTTACCAATACTAAAGGAAACAACAACTTGCTCCGAGATTTTAAGCTCCGTCTCATCATTGAGCCACTTGAGCTTGTATGGCCTGGGGTGTGGCAACTTTGCTAGTCCTAACTTTTCAACAAGGTACCTGCTGGCCACGTTAGTGCAAGAGCCACCATCAATAATTAGACTACATACCTTGCCTTCCACACTACATCTAGTATGGAAGATGTTCTCTCGTTGGACGGTTTCTGGATCAAAGAGAGCACTGAGAGCTCGTCTGACCACCAGCAGCTCACCAGTTTCAGCATAGTCCACTATCTCGTCTCCTGATTCAGCCATCTCTACATCGGCCTCGTCTTGGGACTCATACTCGCCGTCTGCCTTAAGGATCATGACACGCTTGTTCGGGCAGTCCCTGGCGTAGTGCCCCTTCCCCTGACATTTGAAACAAGTAATATCACGAGTTCTTTGAGCTTGTGTTTGTCCCTTACCTGGTTCGGATGAACCTGGTTTGGACTGGTCGGTTTGGTTCTTCTTGAACCGGTTTTCCACTTCAATGGATTTGTTCTTCTCAGCCCCCTTGGGTCCGGATGAAACCCATGGCGTCTTGTTCCTGGCACTAGAGGCGTTCTTCCTCTTAATGTGCTGCTCGGCCTGTATGGCATAGTGGAGGAGATCATTGAAGTTGACGTAGGTCTGCCTCTCCACCTTGCGAGCGATGCGGTCTTGAAGGCCTTCCAAGAACTGAGCCATCATAACCTCTTCGGTCTCGCGCGTCCTGAGCTTGTTCTTGAGAGCCTCAAACTCCTCAAAGTACTCCTCTACGGTCCTAGTACCCTGAGACAACTTGCGAAAACGTTTTAGTAAGTCCCGCTGATAGTATGAGGGAATATACCTTGCACGGAGCTTAGCTCGCATCTCATCCCAAGTCTCGATCCTATAGACTCTGCCAACCTCGGCTACTTCCCTGTCCCACCAGGTTAGGGCATTGTCCGTCAGTTGGGCTGCGGCTAAGGCGATCTTCT
>NW_026014711.1:77500-80000 GCF_020379485.1 Brassica napus | reverse complement strand
TCAAAGTTTGTTTTGTGGATTGGTGGTGGAAGAGAAAGCCTGCTGGCTGAGGAGAAATCCAGCCTTTGAGGTGGTTAAAACGGATTTCAAAAATCAAAAATCTCTTATCTTTCTATCTTGAGAAAATTCCCTTGTTTGCTTGGATTTGCCCATTGGGATTCTTTGATTTGTTCTCTTAGAACATTGAGTAAAAACTTGTGTGTGATCACCTAAATCTGAGAGAAACACTTGTGTGGGTGAGGATCAAACACTTGAGAGTGTGAGGTTTTTATCTACTAACTTTTGTGTAGAGATTTTTCAGGTTTATGATGTTTGGTTTGCAAAGGAAAAGTAACAAGGAGAAGCCTCAACGAAATTCTAACTCTCAAACTCCTTTTAAATATCCTTTGAATTATTTTGATGAGTTTGTTAGTGTGCAGGAACAGCCAGCTGTAAGGAGAAAAACAACCAGAGATGTGGCTGATCCAAAAAGGCAACATTTTCAGTTTGAAGTCCAACAATTTTGTGATAACTTTGTGAAGGGTGTGGACAAAGCCCTCAAGGACGTCAGCAAGAGCCAAAAGAAGAGCACATCCACACGTGCCCAAGTAGCTGAGCCATCCTTTTCCATCAGTAAGAAAACCCAAGGTGAATCTGAAAACTGTTTTGAAGAATTTAAAGATTTTTCAGATTCTTCACCTATATTTGATGAAACTGATGAAGAACCAATTGAAAGTTTGATGTCTTGTGAAGAAAGTTGTGACCTTCCTTATATTGAATCTGAGTTTATAAATGATAATGACCAGGCTAATGTAGAACTAACTGTTTTGCAACCGGAGCATCCGAGTAGCCTTGTTTTGTCTCAACAGGTTTTTGAGGAAGAGCCACTGGATATTCCACATCAGTGCCCATGTCTTGAGATTTGGACATCTTTTGATGAAGTCCCAGAACCTATCTTTGATGAGGAGGACGAACCTGATCCAGTCTTTGATGAAGAAGCAACAAGCATCATATCCACCTTTATGGAGAGCCATCTTTGCTTTGATTCCGGCACAACTATTGCTCCTTCATCTCCTGCCCCTTTGCTTCATGATCTTCAAGAGCACTGTGAGGAACCTTCTTCTCTTAATTCTCTGCCTGACATGGTTGTGAAAGTCAGTACTGATGATGTAATTCGTTTTGGTCTTGACAAGATGAAAGATTTTTGTGTTTCAAAATCTGTTTTTGATAACATGATTAATTCTTTAAAAATCTTTGAACCTGATAAATGTCTTGATCAATCACGTTTTCAAAATGTCAATGGCATTACTTCTGGAATTATTTTGAGCTCTGATCAGTTCTTGGAACATAACAAAGGTTTTCATCTTCTTGGAAGGCCATTTGATCTTGATTTGCAACAAACTGATTTTTGTGCTGAAAAATCTCTTGATTCGTTAGTTTGCAAAGGAAATAGCTTTGATCTGAGTTCTTCTAGACATGTACTGATCACTGATGAATTGCTTGCATCCTCTTATGCCTTGGACGAAATTTTGATTCAGAAGTTGCTGGAACAGAAATCACTTGAAACTGAAAATGATTTTCGTGATCTTGAATTTTGTGGTTCTGTTTTGCAGCCTGATCTCTTGAGTTTTGAAACTGATAATACTTGGCATTTTCTGAGATCATTTCATGATAATGGTGTTGTCTTGAGTTCTGATGATATTTTGGTTTACAACACATTCTTTGAGAAATGCCTTGAACTTTTGATAAATGATTCTCAAACTGAACTTAAGCTTGTGTGTTCAGATGTTGGGAAGGATATGCCCATTTTGAAAATGAATACTGTTGTTGCATATCTTGATAAAATTCTTGTCTGTAATATTTACTTTGATGAGCACCTTGAAAGGCTGAAAAATGTGCAATTTGTTCTTGGAAAAGATATCTTGATTTGTGATTTGAACAAATATTTATCTTGCACATTTGATCCTGGTCTTTTAGTGTTTGTTTTGAGTATCCAGGAAAGACAGGTTCAGCCTCTGAATGAAAGCATTGGCCGTGCCCAACAACCTCAGATTTGGAGAAGCTTTGTTGTTCAAACCGACTACCTTGGTGCCAGCAACAGAGGTTCAGTCCAAGAAGGATATCTCAACAGTCCGAAGGTCTTTTGTCTTGAATCCAAGTTTACAAGAAAGCCAACTCATCAAGGATTCACTGAGGCTTGGAAACGCATGAAAAGCTTCACGGATGAAGAAGTTATGAATTTTCCAAACCGGAGGTTCTTCAGTCCATCTATCCGCGAGTACCAGATTTCTAAAGGAGATTCATGCCCCAGAAAGAATCGACCTGAGCCAAAACCGATCCTCCATGAACCAAAGGTGTTTCCTCGGTCATTCTCCTGTCTAAACCAAAAGCACTGTAAGGATCATGAGTTGATTGCCTCTACTCTTCATGAAAATGTTTTGAAACCGAGAATTTCAAAAAGAAAACATATTCTTACTTGGTTGAAAAACGTTTTGCTCAAACCTTTTCATGAATTGATTTC
>NW_026014711.1:50000-62500 GCF_020379485.1 Brassica napus | reverse complement strand
TTGGCCGTTTGTATCATGGCCTCTCTTTGGTCGGGTAATGGCCCTTTATGGCCGAGTAATGGCCAAGCCATATAACATGGTCTTTAGACCATAGTACACGAACTTGTAGTATTGATCATGGGTTTATCCTCTCTCCCCCTCATGACCATACTATAAGGTCGTGGTGCTTTGGGATTATTAAGCCTAATGAGTTTCCCTTTGTGTACATGTTTCACAACGTGAGATCTTTATGGGATAACTCTGTGCCTTTTCAATTTCTTTGCATCAAGTTTAAACTTTAGGATGGCTAATCCTATCTTGCCATATAGTGTATAATTTCGTGGGATATATCATTATAGTCACTACTTCTCTTGCCTCTTTTATCATACTGATCCTTAGCATAGTTTAAATCAGTAGGGATCATTGGTATAGTTTTCGATCACTTTCTTTCAAGGTCTTAGGCGATTTTTTCTTTCAAAATCTGAAGGAACTTGTTTCCTTCTAGTTTGTCCATTGTTTCTTATTTGGAAACCATTCATTATAACTCAATGGACCACGTTTCTTTGGGTGTATATAATGCCTTATAGGCAAATGCCTTAGCCATAGTTTCTTACTAGGCTTTCTATACCTTTCATGATTTCTTACTCGGTTTTATGCCCTTTAGGCAACTCTTTAAAACATTCATATGTTCAAGTAAGATCAGGCAAGATTTAATAAACTCAAGACTAATACCTTTGTATATAAAAATCGTGAATGATCCTTAGGTTAAAACACAATTGCAATCATAAAGCAATAAGACTAGTCGTATCGAAAATTTGGTCTCTGCCAGAAGCAGACATGTGATCAGGTCAGTATAAGTGGTGAAGCCTTAAACAAGACTAAAATTTTTGGCCACAAAGTCTCAGCATCGAGACTGTCTTAAACAAGACTGAGTTGTACTCATCCATGACTTTGTAATCCAAGAATCTTAGATTCTTCTAGTCATTTCTAGCCTTTGGAAGCAACACTGTTTTCTGGTGGTAATTTCTATGCTGTAAAGCATACCCAAAGTCTAGTGGATTTTCCATAGTGATGTACTGATCTTTTAGACCTTCAATGAGATGATGGAATCCTGTACCAATTCATTCTCATTGTTTTCCTTGGTGATTGTATCACCAAATCCCTTTTCGATATCTGAGTCACATTGTCATTTAAAATTTTAGGTTCACAATGTGGCTCATGCAGCCGCATGATATAGCAAGCTCGGCCACAAACAAGTTCTTACGCATCTATGAAAACAATCGATCATGGTGTGAGTCAGGTCACACGGCCATGTTAGTGTGATACAACAATCCTAGAGATTGGTTCATGATACAATCCGGTTTATATATCAATCCGGATATAAGGCCATACTGCTTTGCAATGTAATGCCTTAGACTTTCACGATTATTATGTGATACAACGATCTTAAGGATCGGATCATGATGCAGTCCGGGTCATGTGACTATCCGGATGCTAGGCCACACGGCCTCTTAGATATGTATTAAGCCACACGGCTTTCAATCTATCAAGGGCACAAGGCCACGTGTGTGTGCAATGCATTAGACCTTATGGTCGTCCAATATGATTCATGACAAAACACAATGCCACACAATACATATCAAGTTTACCAATTTCAAGGTTGGTAATGTTTCAACTAGATTTTAGAATCAATCAATCTAGCAACCTAACACTCAGAAATCATTTTTAAACTTTCAATCTTTTAAGACTTTTATTAGATTTAAGATTTCAAAACCTTTTAGGAAATCAAAACGAGATTTAGGATCTTAAAACTTTCAAGTAGCCGATTAAGGGTTTCAAGGCTTTTAAGGATTTCGAATTTAGAGATTAGATCTATCAATCAATCTATCAATCCTAAACCTCAATCAATCAAGATTTCAATCAAGCAAGAACACTTTTAAAATCGGATTCTAGCTTTTAAGGTTTAGGGTTTTGATTCCGGGTTTCTTATAATTTAAATCAGAAACAATAAAACAATCAAACATGTTCTAGTTGGAATTGATTTCAATCTAGTGATTATGAGATGATCAATTTTAATTCCTATTAATTTTAGGGTTTGATCAAGAACTCTTTTTAGGTTTGATCACTAGGTTCTCAGATTAATCGGTATACCTCTGTTTGTAGGGTTGAACCGGACCACCAAGATGGACGGATAAACCTCGGACGCGTGCTGTCTGTTTCGCGAATGCAAGCTTATCTGGATTGCGAGCTGTCTCACTTGGAACGTGGACTGGCTTTGTTTTGAACAGGGAGCTGAGGACGTCTAGGATCAGAAACACCTTAGGGCTGGATCTGATCGGATGTATGCAAGCCAGAACTCAAGCAAGAACAATTTAGGGTTCTTCACACTAACTCCTCTTCAGCTCATGAAACAATAAAATAAGGAGAGTTGTGAACAATAGGGGAATTCGTGTGTCTCATTAATTAATCAAAGTGTTCCCTTATATAGGGGATTACAAGATATGGATAAAAGGAAATAGTACATATCCTTATCCTAAAGTAAAAAGGAAAACCTCTTATAGATAAACATGAAGAGAAAAGGAAACTCCTAAATCTAAGGTCGGTCCAATGCTTTGGCCGCCTCTCTCTCTCTCTCTTGGACGCGGTCTTTGGGTCTGGACGCGGTCCGTTCTTCCTTTACATGGTTACTAGCTATCCACTTTGTTCTTAACACTACCCCTTGGATGCTATAACCATATGGGCTTGTACCATGCACGATGTTGCCTCGTTAAAACCTCTCTAGGAAAACCAAAAACCCAAGGTGGGAAAAAATGGAAACCATAGACAGGAAAAAGAGTACAACGCATGATACTCCCCCTGATGAAGGCATCACTGAAGATCCTTCAGCCGGCGCATCCCTATCTGATGAACCAGCTTCCTGTGTGTTGAGGTAGGCAGAGACTTGGTGAAAAGGTCGGCTGAGTTGTCGCTTGATCGAACTTGAACTACTTGAACCTCCTTTGTCTTCTGCAAGTCGTGGGTGAAGAAGAACTTGGGCAGGATGTGCTTGGTCCTGTCTCCCTTGATGTATCCTTCCTTGAGCTGAGCAATGCACGCCGCATTGTCTTCGTAGATGATCGTTGGTTCCTCCTTCTCTTGTCCCACGGCCAGACCACTCTCTCTTAAGACATGGCCGGTCATGTTCCTCAACCAGACAAGCTCCCGGCTTGCCTCATACATGGCTATGATCTCGGCATGATTGGATGATGTGGCTACTAAGGACTGCTTGGTAGAACGCCAGCTTATTGCGGCTCCACTATGTGTGAATACATATCCCGTTTGAGATCTAGCCTGGTGTGGGTCAGATAAGTACCCAGCATCTGCATATCCGACCATGTTCTCTCCTGGCCGGTTAGTATAGAACAAACCGAGATCCTTTGTTCCTTGCAGATATCTGAACAGATGTTTCACTCCGTTCCAGTGCCTTAAAGTCGGACAAGAACCAAATCTTGATAGTAAGCTCACGGCAAAGCTTATGTCCGGTCTAGTATGACTAGCCAAGTACATTAAGGCCCCAATGGCACTTAGGTAAGGCACTTCCGGTCCGAGTGCTTCCTCGTCCGGCTTCTTTGGTCCGAATGGGTCCTTCTCAAGGTCTAAGGCCCTTACGACCATAGGACATGGCAAGGGATGAGCCTTGTCCATATAGAATTGCTTGAGTATCTTTTCTGTATAAGTTTCTTGGTGCACAAGGATGCCATTCTCTTTATACTCAAACTGTAATCCCAAACAAAACTTAGTCTTCCCTAAGTCTTTCATCTCGAATTCTTTCTTTAGACATTCAACTGTTTGGGAAATCTCTCCAGAGGTTCCTATAATGTTCAGGTCGTCCACATAGACAGACATGATCACGTAGCCCTTGCTGTCAAACTTCTTTATGAATATACATGGACTTATTGGATTATTCTTATAACCTTCTTTCACTAGGTACTCGGATAATCTGTTGTACCACATTCGACCTGATTGCTTTAAACCATATAAGGCTTTGTTCAACTTTATGCAATGTTGTTCTCGAGAACCTTTCTTGTCTTTGAGCTCAATGCCCTCTGGAACTTTCATATGTATCTCATTATCCAGTGGTCCGTATAGGTATGCAGTTACTACATCCATTAGGCGTAAGTCAATATTTTCTTTCACTGCCAGACTGATTAGATATCTCAGTGTAGTTGCATCCACCACAGGGGAGTAAGTCTCCTCATAATCTATTCCAGGTCTTTGGGAGAATCCTTGTGCTACAAGCCGTGCTTTGTATCTCACTACTTCTCCTTTCTCGTTTCTCTTCCTTACAAAGACCCATTTGTATCCCACTGGTTTGACATCTCTTGGTGTCAATGTTATAGGGCCAAAAACGCCTCTCTTTCTCAATGATTCTAACTCCACGTTTATAGCTTCTTTCCACTTGATCAAATCTGATCTTAGCATGCATTCTTGTATGGACGTGGGTTCTAGATCCTCATCTTTATCCATGATCTCAAGTGCTACCTTGTATGCAAATAAATCATCAACGTTGATATCTTTTCTGTTCCATTGTTTTCCAGACATAACATGGTCTATAGAGATCTCTTGGTTGTCCGGCTCTTCTGTCCCGTGAAGTCCAGCGTCCCGGACCTCACTTTGAGGAACGGCCGGATCATTGGGTGTGGCTGGTACGCATGGCTCGACCGTCCTGGTCGGCTCGACCGTCCTGGTCGGCTCGACCGGTCCATCTATGTCCTGGACGGTTTCTTTGATGCTCTCGGATCCAGCACCTCTCTTGGACTTCCGAGGTTGTTTGTCTTAGGAACCAATTGGTCTACCACGTTTTAAACGTTGCTTAGACTCTGTAGCCACTTGACATTGTCCATCTTGGACGTTCAATCTTATGGGTGCATTACAAGCCGGGTTGTGTGACATTGTTACTCTATTTGGGTCAGCAAATGTATCTGGCAACTTGTTAGCTAGCTCTTGTAGATGTATAATCTTTTGGACTTCTAGATCACACTCTCTAGTCCGAGGATCTTGCCAAGATATTGATGGTCTAAACCATTCTAAATCTTTTGAAATCAACCGGCTGTTATCTCCCCCTAAGGACGGATATTTGGACTCATCAAACTGTGAGTCTTCGTATCTGGCCTTAAACAAATCACCGGTTGTTGGCTCAAGATACTTTATGATACTTGGGGAGTCATATCCTACGTATATTCCCATCCTCCTTTGTGGTCCCATCTTAGTTCTCTGTGGTGGAGCAATTGGAACGTAGACGGCACATCCGAATGTCTTGATGTGGGACACGTCTGGCTCTTGACCCGTGAGTAGTTGGGATGGTGAATATATATGTTCACTAGATGGCCTGATGCGAATCAGTTCCGTTGCATGTAAAACCGCATGTCCCCATGCTGATACCGGAAGTTGAGACTTCATAAGCAGTGGCCGGGCTATCAGCTGGATCCGTTTAATGAATGATTCGGCCAAGCCGTTCTGTGTATGGACATGTGCCAGGGAGTGCTCTACTCTTACCCCCATGGACATACAGTATTCATTAAACGCTTGGGACGTGAATTCACCAGCATTGTCTAGACGTATAGTCTTAAGAGGGAAATCTGGAAAGTGTGCTCTCAGCCTTATCATTTGGGCAAGCAGCCGTGCAAAGGCTAGGTTCCTAGTGGATAGTAGGCAGACATGTGACCATCTGGTCGATGCATCAATGAGGACCATGAAGTATCTAAACGTCCCACAAGGTGGGTGTATTGGTCCACATATGTCTCCTTGAATCCTTTCCAGAAAGTTTAAGGTTTCTTTGTGAACCTTGGCTGGTGATGGCCTGATTATGAGTTTCCCTTGTGCACATGCTGCACATGTGAGATTTCGTGGGATAACTCCTTTGAACGTGTGCCCTTGTGAATTCATCATCAGTTTTCGCATCATTCCTGTTCCGGGATGGCCAAGCCGGTTATGCCATAAAGTGAATAGTTCGGAGGCATTGGCCTCGATCATACTGATCCTTGCATAGTACAGACCAGTGGTCATTGCGGGCATTGTCTCTAGGATCTTTTTATTGCCTTTGGTGATCAAGGTTATGTTAAGGAATTCTTTGTTTCCTTCTTCCCATGTTTCAAGGTGAAAACCGTTTAATCTTATATCCTTGAAACTCAATAAGCTTCTTCTAGAGCTTGGGGAATACAAGGCGGTTTTGATCTCTAGGTGAGTGCCTTTAGGCATCATCACATAGGCTTGGCCGTGACCTTCAATCAGGCTAGCCTCACCCGCAATGGTGTGTACCTTTGCACTTTGCATTGTGAGATTTATAAAGTACCTTTTGTCTCTAAGTATTGTGTGACTTGTGCCACTATCCACCACAAGTACACTCATCTCATCATTCATTCTATAAATAAAATAAACTTTAGAGACTTCATAAGATGTTTAAAACTCTTCTTATTAAAAATTCCATTACATAAAATAAAAAACACCAAATCAAAACATAAAGCAATAAGACAATGTGATTCGAAAACTAGTCCTTGAGACAATCGGATGTCTCAAAATCCATTTGGTCATCTTGGTTATCTTTGTCGGATTCATTGTCAGCATCATACCCATATCCCTTGTCCTCATGGACGTTTTCTTGGATCATGTTTGCCTCCGGGTTCTTGTTCTTGATGCTCTCTTGGTAGAGGTCGCACAAGTGTTTCGGAGTTCTACAATTCTTTGCCCAATGATTGTCACTGCCGCATCTATGGCATAGAGACTTGTTGGACGTGTAAGATGGTTTGGATATGCCACCTCGTCCGCGGCCGTAGCTGCCTCGACCCCGGCCGTAATTGGAACCACGACCACGGTTATTGTGGTTTCCTTTCCGGCCAGTTGAGTAGCCGTCTCGGCCATTTGAGTTGTCACGTCCACGCCTCTTGAACCCACCACGGCTATTGCCGTATGGTTTCTTGTTGTCTTGGACGTAATAGGTTTCATTGGGAGGATCTTTCTTCTCGACCTCATGGGCTTCGGGTAGTGGTGCTGTCCCGGCCGGTCTAACCCCGTTACTCTTTAGTAGGAGTTCATTGTTTGCCTCGGCCAGGAGTAGACATGAGATCAGATCAGTATATGTGGCAAAGCCCTTTGTCCTGTATTGCTCTTGCAACACAGAATTCGAGTGGTTGAAAGTTGTATTGGTCTTTTCAAGCATCATGCTATCGGTTACCTCTTCACCACACAGCTTTAGTATTGAGACAATCTTGAATAGAGCTGAATTGTAATCATCCACTGACTTATAGTCTAAGAATCTTAGATGCATCCAATCATGCCTTGCTTTTGGAAGCAACACCATCCTGTGGTGATCATATCTATTCTTTAAAGCCATCCAAAGATCTAGTGGATTCTCGATTGTCATGTACTGATCTTTAAGACCATCAATGAGATGATGTCGCATAAGGCCTAAGGCTCTGTATCGGTTCTTTTCATTCTCATTGTTGTCTTCGATGATAGTATCACCGAATCCTTTGGACTTTAGACTAATCCTTGTGTCTAGTGCCCACTGCAGGTAATTGTCTCCGGAGAGATTGAGGGGTGCATAGTCTCTGTTTGCTATTTTCGACATCTTAGTTTCGTAGAGGTAAAGAACCGGATCACCTGAGGATGGATGAAACTTCAAACTGATGAGAAAGAACGCTTGCTGCCTCCTATCGGGTCGCGGATGTAGTCGGACGCGAGCTGGGAACGGACGCGAGCTGCGAGCTGGTTGCTGGACGGATGCGTTCTTCTTGTGTGCGAGCTGAGGACGCGATCAGGAAGCTGAGGACGTTCGGTCTTGAGGATGTCAAGCTTTTGGAACAATGGAGAACGTCTAGGGTTTAGCTTTGAGTCGCCGGTGATAGGCTTTTAGGTATTGATTTTGGTTTCAGTTGATTAGAGGCTATCGTGCTGATAACGTGTTGTGAACAATAGGGGAATTCGTGTGTCTCATTAATTAATCAAAGTGTTCCCTTATATAGGGGATTACAAGATATGGATAAAAGGAAATAGTACATATCCTTATCCTAAAGTAAAAAGGAAAAGCTCTTATAGATAAACATGAAGAGAAAAGGAAACTCCTAAATCTAAGGTCGGTCCAATGCTTTGGCCGCCTCTCTCTCTCTCTCTTGGACGCGGTCTTGGTCTTGGGCCTGGACGCGGTCCGTTCTTCCTTTACATGGTTACTAGCTATCCACTTTGTTCTTAACAAGGAGTATTAGATTACATGAACATCATAATCTAAACAAGGTATCATCAAATAACTAAGGTATGATGAACTTATCTTTCACAAGATTTGAATTTGGATAGAAAAATCTTGTTGGCTCGGATTAGGGTTCCAAGAACTTAAGTCGGCGCCGTGTATTGTTTTTGCGAGTGTGGGCGCGTCTGAGATCGGTTTGCACTGATGGATTCGCCTCGTCAAGAGCTTCAATTTGATATGTGGCTCGTCGTCTGGTTCGTCGGGGTTGGAGAGATCGATCGATTTGAAGTTCCGCCTGGTTTAGGGTTTATGTGTGACGGATTTTAGGTTATGGTTTTGTCTCAGGGATTTAGAGACTATCGTGCTGATAACGTGTTGTGAACAATAGATAATTCGTGTGTAATTGTTCTGTGTTATTAATCATCAATGGGGGTTCCTTATATAAGGATTACAAGATAGAGATAAATGGAAAGAGTACTTATCCTAATCCTACATGAAATAGGAAATCTACTAAATACATAAAAGGAAAGATTACATCTACTAGGAAAAAGGAAAGGGTTTCCTTTTCTCTCTAAGCTTGTGGCCGCCTCTCTCTCTCCTGAAGTCGGCTCTCTCTCTCTTCTCTTGGACGTGGTCTTGGCTTGGGCCAGACGTGGCCTGATGGGCCTTTTCTTCTTCTCTTGGTTAATGGCAATCCACACATGTTCATAACACCAGACTCAAAGAGCCCGGTATTGTTATTTATTGTCACTACCTCCCCGTGTCAGGATTGGGTAATTTGCGCGCTTGCTGCCTTCCTTGGATGTGGTAGCCGTTTCTCGGGCTCCCTCTCCGGAATCAAACCCTAATTCTCCGTCACCCGTTACCACCATGGTAGGCCACTATCCTACCATCGAAAGTTGATAGGGCAGAAATTTGAATGATGCGTCGCCAGCACTAAGGCCATGCGATCCGTCGAGTTATCATGAATCATCAGAGCAACGGGCAGAGCCCGCGTCGACCTTTTATCTAATAAATGCATCCCTTCCAGAAGTCGGGGTTTGTTGCACGTATTAGCTCTAGAATTACTACGGTTATCCGAGTAGTAGTTACCATCAAACAAACTATAACTGATTTAATGAGCCATTCACAGTTTCACAGTCTGAATTCGTTCATACTTACACATGCATGGCTTAATCTTTGAGACAAGCATATGACTACTGGCAGGATCAACCAGGTAGCATTCATAAATCAGGACAATACCACGTCATATTCCCGCAAACACATGGAAAGTGGGAACAGACGCAGACTTGACCGTCATCTTTTGTCCAGAGATAAACGTGCTTAGCGGGACAGAATTTCTTCGGGTCACCGCCATAATATTTCCGCAACCGAGATCTCAGCAAACAGCTTATTCACCTTTGCGAACAATGCATAAACTATGCAAAGACGCAAGGATCACAAGTGCCGGCTTATGTGTTCACAACTTCCCCACCGAAGGAGATGCCGCAAACAACATTTTAAGCAAAGCCTAACAATTCCTTCCAGATAGGTACGCAACACAGGCCCCGGATCAGTTCAACAAGAATAAAACTATGCTAGTGAAGAAACTGAGGAGGATAGTTGGTCTTTAGTTGGGTGCGCGAGCACAGAGCCTACAAACACTAGCTATCCAATCACCAGTCATACGCCGAATGTTCATTGCCCCACTAACATCAATCTTTCCAACCACTCTTGAGATGTAATCAAAAAAGCAACTGGAAGACGGATGAAACCAGGCCAAGACCATGCAAGCGCGAAAATTTGAAGTTAGGGGCAAAACGGTCCACCGGAAAATTCACCGGAAAAGTTCCCGGAAAATTCACCGGGGACAATCCGGCCATCGACCTCAACCCAGCCCTCGATAGTGTTGGACCGAACAGTCCAACACTACGTACCCGAACCGTTCGGGTACTGGGGGGTAGGAGGCTCAAGAGAGTGCCTACCCCTTATATATACAAAACGCTTTTTTTCAGTCTGTCACCAGTAGACATTGGTTGTGTTCCGGGGAGTATTTTTAATGTAAAAAAAAATACTTCGAATTTGAATCTGATTTTTTGCATGCTTCATAAGGATGGTTAAAGCTATTTTCTGGTAAATTTTCATAAATTTCTTTAGCTTCTAACCATGTCTTTTGCATGCTACAAAGGTCGGAGTTTCGTGGTCTAAACGGATATCTACAGCAACTTTTGATCAACACTTGACATCCTAAACTCTTTGTTGACATATTTTTGATGTTTCCTTTCAGAAAACTTTCTTCAAAAATATTAATTTTTGCATTTTTGGCTTCTCGGGTGATTTTGGCTGTCCGTGGGTGATTTTGGCCCACGTGGGCTGTCTGTTCAGTACACACGGACGTCCGTGTGTGTCCGTCAGCACACACAGGACGTCCGTGGCCGTCCGGCAGCACACACAGGACGTCCGGCTGTCCATCAGTACACATATCAGCACGCTCCGTGGACTGTTCGGGTGATTTTGGCCCACGTGGGCTGTCTGTTCAGTACACACAGGACGTCCGTCAGCACACGCAGGACGTCCGTGGCTGTCCGTGTGTGTCAGTGTGTCCGTCAGTGCACACAGGACGTCCGTCAGCACACACAGGACGTCCATCAGCACACGCAGGACGTCCGTGGCTGTCCGTGTGTGACCGTGTGTCCGTCAGTGCACACAGGACGTCCGTCAGCACACACAGGACGTCCGTCAGCACACGCAGGACGTCCGTCAGCACACGCAGGACGTCCGTCAGCACACGCAGGACATCCGTGGCTGTCCGTGTGTGTCCGTGTGTCCGTCAGTGCACACAGGACGTCCGTCAGTGCACACAGGACGTCCGTCAGCACACACAGGACGTCCGTCAGCACACGCAGGACGTCCTTCAGCACACGCAGGACGTCCGTGGCTGTCCGTGTGTGTCCGTGTGTCCGTCAGTGCACACAGGACGTCCGTCAGCACACACAGGACGTCCATCAGCACACGCAGGACGTCCGTGGCTGTCCGTGTGTGTCCGTGTGTCCGTCAGTGCACACAGGACGTCCGTCAGCACACACAGGACGTCCGTCAGCACACGCAGGACGTCCGTCAGCACACGCAGGACGTCCGTGGCTGTCCGTGTGTGTCCGTGTGTCCGTCAGTGCACACAGGACGTCCGTCAGTGCACACAGGACGTCCGTCAGCACACACAGGACGTCCGTCAGCACACGCAGGACGTCCTTCAGCACACGCAGGACGTCCGTGGCTGTCCGTGTGTGTCCGTGTGTCCATCAGCACACGCAGGACGTCCGTCAGTACACACAGGACGTCCGTCAGCACACAAAGGACGTCCGTGGCCGTCCGTCAGCACACACAGGACGTCCGTCAGTACACAGAGGACGTCCGTGGCCGTCCGTCAGCACACACAGGGCGTCTGTCAGCACACGCAGGACGTCCGTGTGTGTCCGTGTGTCCGTCAGTACACACAGGACGTCCGTCAGCACACACAGGACGTCCGTCAGTACACACAGGACGTCAGTCAGCACACACAGGACGTCCGTGGTCGTCCGTCAGTACACATATCAGCATGCTGGCCCTTCCTGTGGACTGTTCGGGTGTTTTTGGCCCACGTGGGCTGTCTGTTCAGTACACACAGGACGTCCGTCAGCACACGCAGGACGTCCGTGCCTGTCCGTTAGCACACACAGACGGTCCGTGGACTGATCCGTGTACTGAACTCATATCAGCATGCTGACCACACATATCAGCATGCTGGCCCTTCCCGTGGACTGTCCATGTACTGATTTTGGACAACTGATGCACCATGTCAGTACACATATCAGCATGCTGGCCCTTCCCGTGGACTGATCCGTGTACTGATCCGTGTACTGAACTCATATCAGCATGCTGACCACACATATCAGCATGCTGGCCCTTCCCGTGGACTGTCCGTGTACTGATCCATGTACTGAACTCATATCAGCATGCTGACCACACATATCAGCATGCTGGCCCTTCCCGTGGACTGATTCGTGTACTGATCCGTGTACTGATCCATGTACTGAACTCATATCAGCATGCTGACCACACATATCAGCATGCTGGCCCTTCCCGTGGACTGTCCGTGTACTGATCCGTGTACTGATCCGTGTACTGAACTCATATCAGCATGCTGACCACACATATCAGCATGCTGGCCCTTCCCGTGGACTGTCCGTGTACTGATCCGTGGACTGATCCGTGTACTGAACTCATATCAGCATGCTGACCACACATATCAGCATGCTGGCCCTTCCCGTGGACTGTCTGTGTA
>NW_026014711.1:25000-35000 GCF_020379485.1 Brassica napus | reverse complement strand
CTTCACAAATCGTCGATAGAAACTGGCCAGTCCATGGAAGCTGCGGATATGTCCGATCGTGGTTGGAGTCGGCCAGTCTTGTATCGCCTTGATCTTCTCTTCATCAACCTTCAGTCCCTGTGAACTCACAACAAAGCCTAAAAATACCAATTGATCAGTGCAGAATACACATTTCTTAAGGTTAGCATAAAGGCCTTCTTGCCTTAAGGCTTTCAAAACCTGTTCTAGGTGCCCCATGTGTTCAGTTAAAGACCTGCTGTAAATCAAGATATCATCAAAGTATACAACCACGAATTTACCAATGTAAGGTCGGAGGACCTCATTCATGAGTCTCATGAAGGTGCTAGGGGCGTTGGTAAGGCCAAACGGCATCACCAGCCACTCGTATAGACCTTGCTTGGTCTTGAAGGCGGTTTTCCACTCATCTCCTTCCTTCATGCGGACTTGATGGTATCCACTCCTGAGATCAATCTTAGAAAACACAACAGACCCACTCAGTTCATCCAACATATCATCTAATCTAGGTATAGGGTACCGATATTTGATGGTTATGTTGTTGATGGCTCGGCAGTCCACACACATGCGCCATGACCCATCTTTCTTAGGCACTAGTAGGACCGGGACTGCACAGGGGCTAAGGCTCTCGCGGATGTAGCCTTTGTCCATGAGATCTTGGACCTGCCGTTCCAGCTCCTTAGCTTCCTCAGGGTTGACACGGTAAGCGGCTCGGTTTGGTAGTGGCGCGCCGGGTACAAGATCGATCTGATGTTCTATGCCACGGATAGGGGGCAAACCGGCAGGGATCTCGTCAGGGAAGACATCCTTGTAACGTCCCATGAGGTCTTGTACTACGTCCGGTACTTCAGGAGCTTCTAAACCTGCAAAACAACCTTCCTTAAAGATCATTAGTAGCACCTGTGTCTCACGTTGTAATGATTTAAGCACTTGTCCAGAAGTCATGTAAAGGTTAGTGTTACTTACCTGGCCGGACTGCGTCATTGCCTTCTGCATATCATGAACTTCTTGAGGGCTGAGAGGTGCTAGGCTGTGCTTCTTGTTGTTGTGGACGAAACTGTAGATGTTGGTGCGGCCATGGTGAAGTGTCTCCTTGTCAAACTGCCATGGCCTTCCGAGAAGTATATGGCCGGCTTGCATGGGCACAACATCACACTTGACCTGGTCGTGGTACTTGCCAATACTGAAGGACACAACAACTTGTTCGGCAATCTTGAGCTCAGTCTCATCATTGAGCCATTTGAGACGGTATGGTCGAGGATGGGCAGTTTTGATCAACCCTAGCTTATCAACAAGATACTTGCTAGCCACGTTAGTACAAGATCCGCCATCTATGATCAAACTACATACCTTGTGATCAACACTACATCTGGTGTGGAAGATGTTCTCCCGCTGGATGGTCTCTGGGTCAAAGAGGGTGCTAAGGGCTCTCCGGGTCACTAGCAGCTCGCCTGTCTCCGGGTAGTCGGTTACTTCCTCATCAGAGATCGCTGCCGCGGCCTCTGCCTCATCTTGGGATTCATACTCGCCATCCCCCTTTAGGACCATCACTCGTTTGTTTGGACAATCCCGAGCATAGTGGCCCTTGCCCTGACACTTATAACAAATGATGTCACGAGTACGCAAATTTTGGGCTTGAGTCTTACCCTGCTCCGGCTTAGATGCATTGGACGATTCAGCCGGGTTTGTCTTGAATCGGCTCTCAATCTCAATCGTCTTGCCCTTGTCGCCTTGCTTTGAACCCGGTTGAGTCCAAGCAGGTTTGCTGCGGCTGGTACTGGCCGTCTTGCGCTTGATGTGCTGCTCGGCTTGCGTAGCAAAGTGCAATAGATCGTTGAAGTCTTCATAGTGTTGTCTCTCCACCTTGCGGGCAATGCGGTCTTGCAGCCCTTCCAGGAATTGGGACATCATTGTCTCCTCGGGCTCGTCGGTCTCAAGCTTATTCCTAAGAGCCTCGAACTCCTCAAAGTACTCCTCCACAGTCTTAGTTCCCTGCGTAAGTTTACGAAAACGTTTTAGCACATCACGCTGGTAGTAAGATGGAATGTACCTCGCGCGAAGCTTGGTCCGCATCTCGGTCCAATTACGCGCTCTCCACACTGGCCCGGACTTAGCAACGTCTCGATCCCACCACGAAAGAGCATTGTCCGTCAGCTGGGCTGCTGCTAGGGCAACCTTCTTGGCCTCACTATATTGATAATAGTCGAAGATGTACTCCATGCGCTTCTCCCACACGATGTAGGCATCCGGATCAACCTTGCCGGCAAACGTTGGGGGATGAAGCTTAAGCGCCTTGCCTCCCAATCAAGGCTCTTCCTCCTCTCGGTCTCGACCTCCCCTATGGTCGCGGCCTCCTCCTACTTGGGCCCGGGGTCCTCGCGCGTTCCTCCTACCTCCCCGGTTCGGCCTCTCCTCGTCCTGACTGCGCGTATCATCGGTACTGTCCGCGTCCGAGTCAGTGTCATGCGGGTCCGGCGGATGCCTTCCTGGTGGTCGAGGTCCGTTGGGACTGCCTCCCTGCCGTATCTGAGCAAGCTCGGCGGTGATAGTCCTAAGGCTCGCCCTTAGTTCTTCATTGTCAGCTAAGAGCTGAGCGTTTATGGCCGCTTGGTCTTGACCTACATCTCCCATAGTTCTCTGCAAAGAAACTCAAAGAAAGATTAAAAGGCAAGGGGTGGGTTAAATAGTTGCTTGGGTCGGATACTTTGAGTATCGACCAAGGCTAAGAGCAAATGCAAAAATTTATGGTAAAAAATCGAATCAAGTTAAAAAAAAAGGAAAGAGGGAATATTTTTTTTTTTTTGGATTTTCGAAAACTTGGAAAGAAAGTAAAACTTCTTTTAATTTTTTTTTCAAAAATGCAAAAATCGAAAACTTGGGGAACAATCCGAAAATTTAAAAAAATAAGGAAAGTAAATATATATATATATTTTTTTTTTGGATTTGTGACGGCTAGGGTTCAGAAAGAACTGAGTTTCGCAGGAAACTTCAGCTCTGATACCAAAATGTTGTAGGCACGGGTCGGAGGGTCGAACGGACGGACGGACGGACTGACTGATTGTGACACCCCCGATCGTAGATGACCGGAAATGACACGGTCGATGTTCCTCGATGGTCGATCTGAGGTTCTCAGAATACTTCCGATCGCCTTAGACCAACAATCAAAGAACACCAACGCTCCTATCGGATACTGCTCAAGGCTTTTCAACCCGAAAAAGCAATACCCGATAGTTAGTTCGTCCGGACAAGGACTAATATCATATGGAACCCGTACTTTAAAAAAAAACATTAATTATATATCATTCAAAATCATTTTACAAAATTTGTTATAAATTAACCTCGAGGTTTTCGGTCAACAAATCTTATACATAAGATATAACAAAATGACTTTGAAAGGATAATAAAACTACCGCTGGCTAATGCTGTTCCTTCCCGTCCTAGAGTAAGGTCTCCCGCCTATTGGTTACCTGCATCACAAATGAGTCATGAGTAACTAGTTTACTCAGTGAGCCTAGTCCCGCACCCCAACATATATTAATAATATCTCAAGCAATCAACTTCATTTGTATGCAGTGGAAATATATTCCATATCTAAATATTTATATATAAGGACTATCCTTCCATCATTGTGAATCAAATCATATACCTCACTTCCTATTCCCGTCTCTCATATCATTCATATAATCATATTTATATATATATATATATATACCAGACCCGAGAAACCACAAAGGCTAAACGAGTCTAGCGAGTTAGCATCACCATCATCGCCATCAGATATTCACAAATTGAACATCTAACGCTGCATGCAGTTACACGGCCTCCAGGGTGCGACCCCATCATCGTGTCTTCGTGACCTTGCTCCATATCGCAGGACCAATTCACGGTAATCATCATTCATACGGGAATATTTTGGAAGACAGGTTTATAATAAGACTTTACATGATTAATACTTACATACTTAATTATATTTAATACTATACATATGTATTAGTACTTGAGAACAAGTACTAAGGTTTGGAATAAACCTTTATGATTATTCATAAATATTTAATAAGTGTTTACACTAAGTAAACACCATACCGATTCAATATTGATCAAGAGACAAAGCCTATCAATCATCTACAATCAGTACGTTCAATCAAGAAATATTCATTCACTACTCATCAATCATCTATCTAGACTCACCTTTGATTCCATGAGATTGGCTAGGGAAGACTAGACTCGAGCTCAACTAATAACACTCCATTTCACTCCTGATTCAGAATGTGTGGATACAAGATCAGTCAGGTTGATTCCAACAGAAACTCTAGTCAGCTTAGTTCAAAGCAGTTCAGTTCGGTTGAAGGATAATTCAGTTCAGCTAAGCCTTTAAAAAAATATCTAAGAGACATAACTGAACCAAGATCAATCCACATACAGGTTTAAAAACTAATCTGGACAGGAAGCTTAACAAATCAGTCCACTTGTTCCAAACAATACTTCTCTGAACTAGTAGCTATGGCTTACCGATTTCCTCAAGCTTTATGATGAACTTGGTTGATATAAACTTCAAGCTGAACACACGTCTAACCTGATCAGGACAAGATACCCATGATAGGTTCAAGATCAGAAACATGCCAAATCGTTGTGGTTACCTAACAAGAACTGAAGCTCAAGCAAAACTGATCTCATCAAACCCATATGTTCTTACCGATAAAATCCAAGGCTAAAGAACTTGGGTGATTCTAAACTCTTGGACACCAAACCTTCAGCTCTTAACCATACCAGAACACACTGATTAAAGTCACAGGATGGTGAGAAAGGGTTGTCCATGCTCACTCCACTTCTCTGAATATTTTTCTGAATTTTTCATGAATCTTTTCTCACAGATTTTTCTCTCTTCTTTCTCTCTTTCTCTCTGAATTTTTCTCTGGTTTTTCTTGTAGGTTATGAACGTCCAGAGGAGAGAAGAAGGTGTTTTAAAGCATAAGGAGTTACTTCAGATGAGGGTTTCACTCAGCACAAAGCAAGGCTGAGAAAGGACATGTGGAGAGCAACTTCAGCACTTCCAAACAACAAGCTGCTGTCCTTTCCCTCCCAAGAAGAAAGCTGCAAGCAGCTGGTGACAATCATGTGACTGAATTAATGAGCAAGCACAGCAAGTAGCTTGTGACTTGCATGTTGCCCATTACTACATAAGCAAGCAAGCAAGCAGGAAGGTGCATGACATGTGACTTGATCAGTAAACAAGCATGCTGGCTTAGGAGGTTATGGCATTAGACGGGTCAAGATTATTAAGGAAGCTGGTTGATAATTCTGAATAATATTTCGACCAAATATTCCTTGTCCTTTGGCTCTTGGAAAATCTCGTTCAGCTTAATAAAATTCGACCAAAATATATATAAGACTCGACCAAATTATCAAGGAAGGTCTTTCGACCACAAGACAGTCCCGTCGAGGCATTAATTTATCGGGTCAATTTTTATTTAAATTCTGATCGATCAATCTTCAAACTGATCTTAAAGAATTTTCTAGACCAAAATTATATCTGCTCGTGAGGGTTATTACATTCTTCCCCCCTCAAAATAATTCGTCCCCGAATTCTGAAAACGTAACTGTACACTCTTTACTGAACAGTCTCTCAAAGGAGTTCTGGATATTAGCTCTTACCTTATGTTAATCTTCCCATATCAAAACAACTCATGGTCGATTCCTTGATTTCCCCCAACCGATCCTTTCTTTTCTGAGCAGCCACTTTGAAGATAACCAAATTCTTTACTCTGCACAACTCTTGTGATCTGCGGTCTGCATACTTTTTCTAACAATCTTGTCTCTGTAAACTATCACATCTCAACATTTTCTATCTGGCTTTCTCCCATAACAGCAACATGAAATTTGGAACGTTAGGTGATGTGCCATACGTGAAAGTAACATCTCCAGTCTGGTCAATGTTAACTTGATTAACCGTGCAACAATCAAACAAGAACATGCACGATCAATCACACCAACATGATTCAGACCAGGGGTGCTACTCTCAAATACGCACACTCACCCATTCCAAGAATGATTTCACTTACTGTATTCTTTACACTTCTGATCTATCTGAAACCCTCTTCATAATCTTCTAACTACTACTAGAACTCGACAAGAACCACTTGGTGAAATCCCTAGGCTATTGCAGTGAATCCAGGTTGAACAAGAATATTGAACAGCTTACTTCTAGATAGCAACAACTCTTCCAATTCCTTACGCATAACTTCAAATTCTCTAGCTATCTGATTGTTCACTATATTCTGATCCTTGTCATCTTCTCTTTTCCTAATGATCAAGATAATGGAATACACATCTTCACATTTTCTCAAAAGGTCTTCAACTCCCAAGACTGATACGAACGATGCTCCAACACTTGGTAGAATACCATTGTAGGCCATTGGCGACTAGTCTTCTTCCAAAAAAAATTATTTCCTCAACATCCTAATTGAGCTCGGTAACTAGATAGCCAATCTCATTCTAGATAGAAACATACCGCTCTAACGGAAGTACTATGGAATGGGGAAAGGCATACCACAAATTTTAACTGGCAGCCAGTACTTCCAAGAATAAGAACGGGTACTTGAATTCACTAAAGTGAATCCTACTTACAACTATGAAAATACTCGGGAACTACAACTACGTGTGGTTTCCGAATCAAACACAATATGGACGGAAAATTCCATCCATAGGCAAGGTTTCTTACGACACCTTGATCACAATTCACAATCTTTTTTTTTTAATCATTTATAAAATTTTAAAAATGCACACAACACACATTGGGATAAGAAGCAAACCTGTGATTGGACCTTTCAGGGGTTTTGACGGTCCAGTCAACTATAAATTGTAGGCTCTACCCAAATAGTCTAACACTTGGATGTGGACTAACGGTAAGGAAAAGCGAACAAGTTCAACAAGTCTTATCTTAGGTATAGGTAACATAGATCGGGTAACTTCATGAGGAAGGGTAACCTAAAATCCTAACTCTTCACAAGAACCACCAAAGTGCGAATGATGTAAACGTTCCAGGATTTCCCACACTTTGACAATCACGACCATTCTGTCCTTGCTAGTCACAACCATAACGGCTCAAAGTCCTCAATCTTGATCTGATGAAATGTACAACCAAAATCAACCCTAACGACTTAATCCACTACTTGAAACTGGCCTTTGATCTTCACTGGTTAGAAATTAAACGGTCTGTAGGATTTGGTGAACTTCTTCAGCAATAACTTCTTTAATATTCACGTCATACTCTAGCATCTCCTCGAAGCTCTAAACCTCCATGGTCTTTTATCTACTTCAAAATTCTTGGCTAAGTTCCCAAAGATTTTTCGTATGATCTTTGGCTTATTCTCCAAACCATAATCAATGAATGAAATTCACTCGACCACATATCTCGATGCTGAAATGGTTGTATATGATTAACTCGACCTGAACCTTCTGGCGGTAACATCCCACTGTACCAACTCCGTAAACTGAATCTTCAATCGGTCCCATATCTTGTGTAGAAAATTCTACTTCTTAAACTCTTGAGATCTGTCCAACTCGATCTCACCTCTCTGAAGTCATTCTTGACTCTCGACTAACAACTCATCGCGTCATCTCCAAATAGCTTGCTACAAAATCCTTCATGTAATTCTCTGAACATTGGCTACGTCAATGTTTTGCTCTGGGTGTTTCATCACAAATCTGCCTCAAGCCAAAGTATACCTCAAACGGTTTAGTCTTTCTTCAGTATCTTATGGTCCCAACTTCTTCTTCTTTGCATCATAAGCTTCATGATGTCTCATTGCAAACAAAATGCTTCATGTGCTTCTACCATCTTGTAATAAAGTCGAACTATCAATTCTAAGCTTAAAACAAACGATGAACAATTCAGGATTGTACGGCTCTGGTCCTGGTACGGCTCATCATAAACTGGATCAACATGAGCAGAAGGTAGAACAAGTGCATCTGAGTTATCATGTGTAGTCGAATCTCTCTGAATCGGATCACAATCAACACCCAACTCGACATCGATAACACACGAGTCTGGAGATGTATTCGATGTATCAATTGTGTCCCATATATCTTTCTAAAGAATTGGCATCCCCACTAGAACTCAAAAGAACGGCAGGAAGGCATGACGTTAATGACTCCTAAAAGGACAATAGTGAACCCGGCCATGAGGGTAGAAAACTCGAGCATGATGATAGCAACATCGATAAGTACGGTCCACCCGTTCAAGCTTGTCTTGGTGCTTCTGCTATGAGAGATCAGGTTAGGTAACTACCCATGACTATCTATTCTAAAATGAAGGAACCAGCCAGCATATCCTAGTTATCCTTGCGACTCATTTTGACTCGAAAAACATTCGAAACAAGTCCCATTCTAGCATCGTATAACCATGCTCTGATACCACCTTTGTGACACCCCCGATCGTAGATGACCGGAAATGACACGGTCGATGTTCCTCGATGGTCGATCTGAGGTTCTCAGAATACTTCTGATCGCCTTAGACCAACAATCAAAGAACACCAACGCTCCTATCGGATACTGCTCAAGGCTTTTCAACCCGAAAAAGCAATACCCGATAGTTAGTTCGTCCGGACAAGGACTAATATCATATGGAACCCGTACTTAAAAAAAAACATTAATTATATATCATTCAAAATCATTTTACAAAATTTGTTATAAATTAACCTCGAGGTTTTCGGTCAACAAATCTTATACATAAGATATAACAAAATGACTTTGAAAGGATAATAAAACTACTGCTGGCTAATGCTGTTCCTTCCCGTCCTAGAGTAAGGTCTCCCGCCTATTGGTTACCTGCATCACAAATGAGTCATGAGTAACTAGTTTACTCAGTGAGCCTAGTCCCGCACCCCAACATATATTAATAATATCTCAAGCAATCAACTTCATTTGTATGCAGTGGAAATATATTCCATATCTAAATATTTATATATAAGGACTATCCTTCCATCATTGTGAATCAAATCATATACCTCACTTCCTATTCCCGTCTCTCATATCATTCATATAATCATATTTATATATATATATATATATATACCAGACCCGAGAAACCACAAAGGCTAAACGAGTCTAGCGAGTTAGCATCACCATCATCGCCATCAGATATTCAAAAATTGAACATCTAACGCTGCATGCAGTTACACGGCCTCCAGGGTGCGACCCCATCATCGTGTCTTCGTGACCTTGCTCCATATCGCAGGACCAATTCACGGTAATCATCATTCATACGGGAATATTTTGGAAGACAGGTTTATAATAAGACTTTACATGATTAATACTTACATACTTAATTATATTTAATACTATACATATGTATTAGTACTTGAGAACAAGTACTAAGGTTTGGAATAAACCTTTATGATTATTCATAAATATTTAATAAGTGTTTACACTAAGTAAACACCATACCGATTCAATATTGATCAAGAGACAAAGCCTATCAATCATCTACAATCAGTACGTTCAATCAAGAAATATTCATTCACTACTCATCAATCATCTATCTAGACTCACCTTTGATTCCATGAGATTGGCTAGGGAAGACTAGACTCGAGCTCAACTAATAACACTCCATTTCACTCCTGATTCAGAATGTGTGGATACAAGATCAGTCAGGTTGATTCCAACAGAAACTCTAGTCAGCTTAGTTCAAAGCAGTTCAGTTCGGTTGAAGGATAATTCAGTTCAGCTAAGCCTTTAAAAAAATATCTAAGAGACATAACTGAACCAAGATCAATCCACATACAGGTTTAAAAACTAATCTGGACAGGAAGCTTAACAAATCAGTCCACTTGTTCCAAACAATACTTCTCTGAACTAGTAGCTATGGCTTACCGATTTCCTCAAGCTTTATGATGAACTTGGTTGATATAAACTTCAAGCTGAACACACGTCTAACCTGATCAGGACAAGATACCCATGATAGGTTCAAGATCAGAAACATGCCAAA